>NC_056745.1:769647352-769897352 GCF_019279795.1 Protopterus annectens | reverse complement strand
TTTGTTTTAGTTTATTTTGAGGTTGGTATATATTATTTCTTCATTGCCTATTTGTGGAGCTGAGGTTTTTAGGATCTGGATGTTTAGATGCTGTTTAAATATTATAGCTACACCGCCTCCTTTCTTGTTTAGCCGGTCTACTCTTAGTATGCCGTAACTGGTAGGGAGGATTTGCTCACTAGTAATGTGAGGTTTTAGCCAGGTTTCTGTCAGGATGACTATATCTGGGGAGTACAAGTCTATGGTGGCATGGAGTTCATGGACTTGTTGGATATACTTCTAATATTTAGGCTTAGTAGAAGGAAGTCACTTGGCTTTCTATTGGCTGTGATATGGGAGAAGTTGTGGTTTCTAGTCTGATTATAAAGACCCTGTTAGTTCCTCTTATGAGGGGGCTGGAAACAATCAGGTAACAGAGTAAAGTGATAAATGAGCATATGATAGTGAATGTGGAGACTCAGGTAGGTACCCTGTATTTCCACAAGCTATTAATTAGCTGTGCCCCAGTTCAGGCAGTTTTAATAAGTTCTATGGCAAAGCTGAGCATGAGGTGCTCAAAGGGTGGTTGTAGTTTTAAAAAATGGTGCCTGCCACAGGTAATATTTCTTAACTTTGGGATTGGCTTAAGGTAATAAACAGGGAAGGGAGAGGGGGAGAACAAGGGTGTGAGCAGGCAGTTCTTTTGTACTGATGCAATTGAGCCGCAGCAAAGACAAGTTTGTGTTTAAGAAACAATCAGAATTGACCAAGGACTGCTCTGAAACTGTAAGTCATTTCTTAACCATTTCTCAGGTGGAAAAACAGGATAACCTTGTATCAGTAGGCTACTGTGGTCTCAGTTTAAATTAACAAACACAAAGTATTTATCAGTTATGAATACTGTTTGCTAACAGAAGGGAATAAGAGAGAAAATGGAAGATGAGTGTGTGTGGGGGCTGCTTACAAGCCAAAGCAGAGTGCTCTCCAGGGGAAAATGAATATTGGCTCAAACAGGTAGACACATACTCAAAGTTAACTTTAACTGTTTGCAGACAGTTCAAACCTGGACTGCGCTTTTCTTATAAGAATGATAAAGGTGGTACCGCAGTTGAAAACTTCCTATGTGTATATATATATATATATATATATATATATATATATATATATATATATATATTATATATATATAGATAATATATATATAAAGCAGAGATAGATACCATTTGGCAGTGAGACATTTCCTGTCATCATGCAGGCTTTCATTGATACATGACGTACCTGAGTCAGGTTGTACCAGAAGTATCCATGTCTCACATAGGTATAATTGGTGGGGGTGGTGTGGGGGAGCATCCATAGCTGTAATAGAGGACAAAGGGTAAAAAAAATCAGGAACATATTTTCAGTATTGGTATCATATAATTTAAAGCTGCTAGAATAACAGGTGTAGCATTAGGATGCATTTTGTGAAGGATGTGAAGTCTGAAAATCAACCATATGCCATTATTTAGTGACTGCAATCCTTGAACTTTTTGCAGAAAAACGCATTTTACAATGAGCATACCAAAGCATATTTACTGTTAAGTTAAAAAGGGCATTTTAGTTTCATTCCCAAGCAGTAATGTGTAACGGCCCACTGTTTTGTACAATACTACAGTGCAAATATATTTGACTCCTTTTAATGCCCATTTATTAACTCAGTTAATATTAAATGTTCAGATATAACTTTACAGTCTAAAAGTTTTTTTTTTTTTTTTTTTTTACACAAGGAACAGACTAAAAATACAATGCAGTGCATGGCAAAATCAGGGAGACAAGTGGTATGTCAGGCATGAGGCAATATCTCAAACATTTCATACCATAGCTCTCAACCTCTTAGTGAAAGAAATCTGGACAAAGCCTAAAAAAATGAGGGACAAAGCAAGAAAATAGGGACAGATTTTAAATATTGCTCGTATAAACTTAAAAAGTTCAAAGAAAACTGCAGACTTGTCTCGCACTTTGTGTAACTTTGGTAAAAATAAAAAGAAAACCACAAGTGATGATGGAGCACTATATCACACAAAGTGAACTTTAATCCACTGGTTTAGTGCTTTCAGCCCAAGAATTAGGCCTTCATCAGAAAAAAGTGTTAAAAAACTTTCTCATTTGTATACCATCATCAATACACATCACACCAATTAAATCTTAATTTACTTAAACTTAATGTAAAAACTGTTTAAAATGTGTTTAAATAAAAATGCATTTTAAATAAACATACATTTCTAACAAACATATAAACTGTTTACATTTGTTATAATAAGCTTTTCTTTTCAACACAACTATATAGTTGACACCATTGTTAAGCCCTGGTGCCCTGCATGCATCTAATAAAACCTGCCATTTAAACTCACTAAAATCTAGTTCCCCATCTCTGTCTCCATTAAAGCCAACTTGATCTATAACTGTAAAAAGAAACTTAACACTGTTATTGCTACTCACACAGTTTAAAGTGTGCTTGTAAAGAGCATTATCTGATTTTTTCTTTTTGATGGCATAATAGTGTTCATACATTCAATTTTTAAGTTGCCTATTGGTTTTCCCGATATAGAATGAAGAACAAGTGGAGCATTTTGCCATGTATACCACAAATGTAGATTTACAATTAAAAATGCCTTTAACATGCCATATCTTGCTCTGAGTTGCAACATTAAAATCTGTTCCCTCTGAAATGTATTTACAAAAATTACAACTTTTACATTTAAAAGTACCTATGTTGCCTTGAGGCTTTTTTCTTTGTCCACTTTCTAACATTTCTTTGAAATTCCTTCATCTTGTGTTAACAAACATGGGGCTCCACCTACTACCATCTGAAGATCACTATTTGAAACTAATATTCTCCAGTTGTTGGACACTGTTTTTAATTTCTTTATTATCTAAGGTAAAGGTTAACAACATGGATGTTACCCAGTACTTCTTGTTTTGTGTTTTTCCACTAAGCCCCCCCTTTCACTTGTACTAATAATGTCTTGGACTATTTTAGAAGGGTACCCTCTGTTTTTAAATCTAGAATGCAGTTCCTGCACTAACAAATCTAACTGTGCTTCATCGCTTGTAAGTCTCTTAAGCCTTACTAACTGCCCCTTTATAATGTTATATTTCACATAAGTGGGATGCATACTAGAGTAACTCAAAAGACCATTGTTTGCCACATTCTAACTGATGCAGGACCCCAAAAAATCTTTACCTTCCTCTTTAATAACTTCTAAATCTAAGAAACATATCTTAAAATTGTCCCAACTACCAGTAAAATGCAAAAAGAGGTGCTATTGTTCATGTCTTCAGTGAACTGTAGGAGCTCAGTTTGTATGCCTCTCCAAATAAAAAACAAACCATCAATAAAACAATAATAATTCACAATTTTCTGTCTCTTGGTAAACTTGGACATAATGTTGTTTTCCCAGTAAGCCAGAACTAAATTGGCATAATTGGGAGCCATCCTGGCACCCCCTTCATTTGCAAAAAATGTTCGTTGTTAGACATGAAGTAATTGTATGAAAGAATATTATCCATACATTCCAACAGGAGTCGAGGGAGTATTTTTATTGCTCTAAATTATGTCTCTCTAACTGCACTTATATGAATCTTTGGGTGAAACTTGGTGACTATTTCTGGTATTTTGAACTATTATCATGGACAGTTAACTTTTTTTTCCTGTAATATGTGTTTTTTTTTCATGACTACATACATTTGAAGTTTAGAGGGTTATATAATATTGTTTTCATTGGGGCATATTAGGATCAATATTGGTCCCTTATGTCGGATACTATTTCTTTATTGTTTTTGATTTGCAATACTACTTGCGGGATTTTATGTTTGTGCTGCCTACTCAACTCCACTACATCAATCTCTTCCACCTCTGCTTGCCAAACATGCCTCCCAAAATCCTTCATAATATCTATGTCCCATCATTACTACTTGTACTTCTCATTCCCCTATATTTTGCTACGTCCTACTCTCACAAAATACCCTTTTCCCCTCCTCCTACACAAACCAACCCTTGTACTCATTCACAACCTTCTCTATCTACCCACTACAACAACATATCTTCCACTCTTATTCCTCCCAAAACACTGTACCTTTTCCATCCCAAAAGCTTCACCACACCAAAAACTCTCACTCTGAAAATCCTCCCTCCCCATAACAG
Organism: Protopterus annectens; assembly: GCF_019279795.1. Lineage (NCBI taxonomy): Eukaryota > Metazoa > Chordata > Ceratodontiformes > Protopteridae > Protopterus > Protopterus annectens. Next base: position 769,893,190 of record NC_056745.1, on the reverse strand, counting down.
CCTCCTACTTCTAAAACACAAAAGACAAAAAGTTACTACCAATAATGACCTTGTCTTATGTGGCGATATTCATCCGAACCATGGGCCCTGCCTCACCACTAACAACGTCTCCCCAACCCCTTTTTCTCCCTCTGGAATAAAACATAGTCCCCCTCCCAATTCTTATACCACTTCCTCTCCTAACCCTCTTAAGCTCTTCTCTATCAATGCTCAGAGCCTAAATAACAAAATTCACCATCTTCATGCTTGGATTTGCCACAACCAACCAGACATCCTAGCCATTTCTGAAACCTGGCTAAAACCCCACATCACCGACTCTGAAATCTTACCTCCCGGCTTCCAAATCCACAGAACTGACCGACCAAATAAAAAAGGTGGAGGCTCTGCAATAATTTTCTCTAACCTTCTCTCCTGATCCCTCTACAAATTCCAACTCCTGAGTTCAAAGCGCTGAACTTACAGCCAGTCTCCTTCGACTAAATAAACATAAGAACATCTGCATTATCTCCCTTTATATATCCCCAGGTGACAACATAACAACCCTTGAAAATATTCTTTACTGGGCCTCAACTGAAATCAGATTTGAAACCTACATTCTAGGCGGCGTTAACATTGATTGGAATAAAATCAACTCTCCTTCCCTCCCAATTCATCAACCTCTTTAACTTCACCCAAGTAATACACTCAACCACCCGGCCTAACAAAACAAATCCCCAGGATCTACCATTGACTGGATCCTAGTCTCTCATCCAAACAAAATAACTCTTTCAGGCACTATCCCTGATACCTTCAGTGACCATCTCCCTACTTTCATACACGCTCGCTAACTCTACCCAATATCTACACCACTACATCCACACTCATAATCTCAGCAACTTCAACCCAACTATCTTCTCAAACATTCTTAAACATACCAACTGGCAGACCCTAAATACACTTCCCCTAGACAAAGCTGTTGAACAGTTTAACTCTATCTTCCTAAATACTCTGAACTCCCTAGCTCCTCCAAGAAACAAACGAGTCAAAGCTAACTCTGCCCCCTGGCTATCCAAAGAAACAAAACAAGTCATGCATCAAAGGGACAAATCTTGGAAGCTATATCAGAAAAATAAAATCCCTTCTTCCCTGCTCCAATACACCCAACTCCGCAACCTAGCAAAGAAACTAATCACCCTGGACAAAAAGAACTACTACTACAAACTACAGTCCAACCAAAATAAGAACCCCAAACAGTTCTGGAAATCAGTAAATTCCCTTCTCCACCCAGGATCTAAAAATAACCCTTGCCCAGACCCAAGTAAAACTGACTCAGATCTAAGCTCTCTCTTCAACAAATTCTTCACGGAATCTATAACTAATCTTACCAAATCCTTCCCCAACAATAATACCTCCAACTCTCTTTCCTCTACTCCCAACAACCCCTCTAACTGTCCTCCCAGTTTCCAGCTGAAACCTGTTTCAACTATATTCATAAAAAGACTCTTATCTAAACTAAAGCCATGCACTAATGCCCCTGATAACATCCCCTCCTCTTTCCTTAAATGTACTGCCGAAGGTATTGCTCTCCCTATCAGCATCTTAATTAATAGATCTATAAAAGAGTCATATGTTCCTATGCTTTGGAGATCAGCCTACATTCTCCCTCTTCATAAAGGAGGCAAAAACACAAATATCTCCAACTTTACCAATTGCCCTACTCTCACCTTTATCAAAATCCTAGAGAAATCGTCCACCACCAACTCATGCCTTTCTTAATCCATAACCACCTCCTAACACCCACCCAACATGGTTTCCGCCCTGGACACAGCACTATTACTGCCTTACTGTCCTTCTTAGAAACAGTCAACCAAGCCAGGGATTCTGGGTTACTAGTTTCCACTGTACTGCTAGATCTGTCTAAAGCCTTCGACACCATCTCTCACAAACACCTTCTCTTTCATCTATCAAACCTTCATCTCTCCCCTGATACTCTATCCTGGTTCTCTAGCTACTTATCAGATAGATCCCAAGCTGTCAAATGGAACAATTCTACCTCCTCCTTCTTACCTACACCCACTGGTGTTCCCCAGGGGTCCATCCTTGGACCCATGCTTTTCAACATCTTAATAAATAACCTTCACTCTGCCATCCCAGACACAACAGTCATCCAATACGCAGATGATTCTACCTTAGTCTGCCGCCTCCAACATTCGAACTACTGACAAAACCCAAATAGCTTTTTCCACTACTGAGAACTGGATGCACCAAAATCATCTCTGTAAACTCTAATAAATCCAAAATTCTTCTCTCCGCTCCCTCCAGGGTTTGCACATTTGATAAAACAGCATTCAAAATCATAAGCCAAACAAAGTTAACCATAGAGGTGGTCCCATCTGCAAAACTCCTTGGCATCACTATAGACGAGCACCTCAAATTTGATAGCCACATACAACAAAACATAAAGAAAACCCACCAAAAGCTAGGTATGCTCTATAAGAACAACTGCTTTCTCTCCAACTCTGCTAGACATTCCTTAGCAACTACCTATCTTCTACCATCTCTACTATATGGAGCCCCTCTCCTTACTAACCTGTCTTCTTCCATCTCCACTAAACTCGAAATCTGCTATAATAAAATCTCTAAATTTGCTACCAAATCTAAAACCTCTTCTCACCATTGTCTTTCCCTACAAACTCTGAACTGGCTAGAACTCCCTAACTACCTAGACTACCTCCAACTAACCACTGCTCACAAATTAATATTATACCCTGAAAAATGCCCAGCCCTAGCAAACATCCTTCTGCCATACACCCCAAACAGATCTCTTAGATCTGAACACCAAAATTTAATCACCATCCACAAACCCAGTCGCCCTGCTGGCCAGCTCCTTCCCTCCTACTCTCTTGGCAGGAAATGGAACTCTCTCCCTTCTTCTCTTAGAACAACATCTAACACTGAAGCCTTCAAAATCCAACTTTTCTCTTACTTATCCTCTAAACATAAGTGCACCTGCTTACATCCTACATAAATCTACATAAATTCCCCTTGAACCCTCTACATCCTTTCTCTTTACTCTACCCTAATACTATCTTCTTTTCTTCTCTTTTCTCTCTCGATCACTGCTTGATCAAACTATATTCTACTCTCAGTTTATGTACTTTCTCTCTCTACTCCTCATATGTAAATATTGTAAATAGCATGTAACCTTACACCTTCTTTTCATACAGTCAAACCTGCTACTTAAGGAAACTCCTAAATCTATTGTATCTACCTTCCTGAATGATGTTTTTTGAAGTATACTGCGTGTATTTGCTTTTTTACTAACTGTATTCAATGTAATGTTATTCCAAATGTATATATTTTATTACTATCTTTTACACTATGTAACTTAGATTGTATTTGCTTTGCTTTTGGAGCTTTTCTCCCCGGGCCTCCACTGAAAATGGGTACGTTCTGGCCCAGTGGACTTCCCCGGTAATCAAACTGGAAATAAATAAATAAATAAATAAATAAATAAATAAATAAATGTGTTGAGGTTGCAGGAGAGTTAAGTTTGGGTATTATTTTTTTTTTGTTAAAGCTGTTGTCATTGAGTAACTATGTTAATGTGTTCCAAATTAAAATGTACTTGTTTGGAATGTCCATCACATGGACACTGCCTAAAAAGATACAGTAAAGGCTTTAGCTAGAATGTAAAAATTTTGGTAAGGTAGATGTGGACCATGCTTCAGAAGCAGGGAGGTTTATCAGCCATCTCTTTCCAAGCTGACACATACTGGATTCTCCTAGAATGACAGCAGCTGCATAGTCACTTATTAAAGCCATTTTTCGTGTCTTTGAATCTTGGTATAATTCTGGGTAATGGCAAAATACCAATCAAGGTCAGTGGATTTCCTGTCATAGATACAGGCATAGCAAGATCAGTCATATCCTTCATCATGGAGACTTCCAAGATGGCTATACATTCATCAGCAGCATAACTTCAGCTCTCTCAGTGTGAAAACAAAAACTGAGAAAAAGGAAAGCTGTTGATTTTGTAAAATCAATTTACTGGCTAGTAAATACACTGCCTGGATGCCAGCAAAGAATACATTTAGAAAATCTGAAAGAAAATGAACCAGAAAAGGTGAAGAGAAAACCCTGTCTGGGAAGGATTCTGCAACTGTTCAAAGAGCAGTTCAGGCTTCACCTTTTGTTCCAGAGATGACTTCCCCTAATTTAGAGGAAAAATAAATCAAATGTACTCAGAGGTGATTAATATTAATGAAACATTGAAGGAATATACCAATTCAAACAATAAAAGTTTGGAAAAAATAGAAGAAGCTGTAACTAGCCATTCAGATGAACCGGTAAAACTGCAAAAATCAACGCTTGAAATGAACAAAAAGCCAACTGAATATGAGGTTTCCCAAGAAGAACAAATAGTAGAGCTAGAAGAGAGCACACACAGAGAAAACCTGAGATTTTCTGCTGTACCATAGAAACTGGAAGGAACATACTGTATTAATTTTATGAAAGAACAAATAAGCAACTGGACTGGTGTTCCACATTAGAATTTGTTAATTAAAAGGGCACATCAGCTGTATGCTTCAAACTTGGCCATGAGAAAGCAACCAAGACCTATATTAGTAAAAATGCAATCAAGCCAATAGAAAGAGTTGATCTTGACGAAATTGTGGCAGAAGAGAAAGTATTAAAAATTGGAGACAGCAGAGTGCTTGTAGATGATTATTCACAGTACAGCAGGCAGAAGACAAGCACATTTTTCCCAACAGTCAGGGAATGTCGAGAGGCAGACGTGAAATTCAAGCTGCTGTGTCTAGTTGCCTTCAAAGTGTTTTTTTTTATACTGAAAGATCATAGTCATTTTGATGCAGAACAGGCTAAGGATGAAATAAAAATGCTTATACAACAAAAAGTGAACCAGCAAGCAGAAGGGGACTCTGTTTCTCATTCTGATGGTAAGGTTCGTAGAGTGACTTTGCCAGTGTGACCTTTTCCAATGTTCCAAAGAAAAATGAGAGAGAGAAAAGCACAGGAGTTGAGTAGAAGAATCAGCAGTACCTTGGACTACCAGAGTCTGGTGTTGGGAGATGGGGATGAATGGGAAGAAGTACAGCAACTCTGAAATTTGTGAATAAATTGAAATCTGTAAAGCATATTTTTTCAAACGCCTTTATTGAATTATTACTTGGTTTTAGTTGTTTTATTTCTGTTACTATATTTACATTTGTATATAAAAGTTATCAAACTGTGTTAACATAAAAATTCTACTTCACATATATTGCTGTATATCATATCAACTAAGCAATATTACATAAATTATTCAGTTTCTGCTTTTTTTTTTTTTTTTTAAACAAGAAACATTTTCAGTAAACCATCATTACCACATAGGCAGTCATACATTTGTATAAGTGAAAACAAACTACACCAACACAATCCTAGTCACAAGCGTTTTACATCGCAAACCATTCTGACACGCTCCCAGTTGCAAAACTTTATACATCGCTTATAATCTACCCAAATATTTCTCACTGAAACATTACTTAGGTCATTTAAGTCCTGCTGCCTTTTATGTATTGTGCCCACAATTCTCATTTTTTCCTAGGTAGTTTGCTCCTACCCTTTTCTAAATATCTCAATTCCAGTTGTTTTATTTCTGTTACTATATTCATTACTTCCAGTATAGTTGGTTTAGATTTTGATTACCATTTTCTAGTAATTGCTTTTTGGGCAGACACCATTACTGGACACAGCAAGGCCTTACCTTGTCTATGCAGTTCCAATTTTGTATCATAGCTCAGAAAAATTATTTCCCTCATCAGACCAATCTGCCCACCCAGCATCCCCAACAGTGCATCTCACAGGAAATCCTTAAAGTCTGCCAACTCAGGGAACCCCCAGAAAATATGTTCCCAGTTACCTCTTTCTTCCCCTGTGCACCCCCAACATTTACGGTCTAGCTGAGGAAAAATTCTCTGGAGTCTGCTTGGGGTATAAAAATATATATGTAAATATTTCCAGGCAAAAATCATAAATCTTCTAGGTTTTGTTGCATATGTTTGAGACATGTATATATCCTCCCATTGCTTATCCAATCTCTCTTCCCAGTCATTTCTAACCTCACATCGGATTGATTCTTATAGTTATCATGCATATTTTATATGCTCTACTAATTATTTCTTTTTTAGTAGCAGCTTCTGTTCTAGATTTTATTAAAAATTCTACCAGTTCTGGTCTTTCGCTTAGGATCCTCCTATTTCCTTCTCTTTGCCTATACTCTGATATCAGTCCCTGATGGGGAAGGCAATCTCTGTAACCTGCAGTCCAGATAAATTCTTACCTTCCCATTCTGTCATCTTTTTCTCTTTAGTTATTTGCTCCCAATACTTTAGTTCCTTTGCCAGTTGTCTCCAATAAATTCCAGCCCCCTCTTACCTATTGCCTGTATCCCTAATTGCAGTCATCCCTATTGGCCGGATTTCCTTTCTCCATTCCCATGTTGGTTTAGTTCTTAGAGTACTTTCTGCTACTCTGTGGATATAATAATCTGCATGATTATTGTTATTCTTCTTAAAGACCTGCATCCAAAATCCCAGTTTCTTCTTGTTTCTTGAGCCTCCCCCATGTTTCATCATCCCTTTCCACTTTGAATTATAGTTTTCTGCTTGTGCTATGTATGCAAGTCTTAACTGTGTAGCTTTGAAATGCCCCTTAAAATTGGTTAATCCCAGTCCACCCTGTTCTTCTGGAATAATCAGCTTGTCCTACTTGACCCTTGCCGTCTTCCCCTCCCAGATAAAGTCCTTCAGCTCTTTATTAATTGCAACCCACAACTTCTCCTCTGTTTGATTAAAATAAGCCTGACCTGTGTATAAGACTTAAGGGAATAAAAACATTTTAATTGCTTGCATCTTACTATCCATATCCATATAGAAAGCTTCCATTTTCTCAGTTTTGTATTATCTTTTGTATAGTCTCTTCCCACATATCCTTAGCTGCCACACTAGAATAATTTTTAATCCATACTACTAAATAGTTAATTTTATCATGTCCACATAAATAGTTACATAACCAGTTCATGTACGGGTACATAATTTGCCATTATTGCCTTTGTTTAGCTTCATTAATTTTGTATCCTGAAAAGATCTGAAACTGTCTCAAAATGTTCCACTGCACTGTAATGTCTTTTTCTGGTTTTGTCAGGTACAAAATAATACCATCTGCACATGAAGGCAGTGTTTCTTGACTACCATACCAATTATATCCTTGAATTTTGAATTTCTGAGTCTCTTATTTTCTTTGCCAATAGTTCTATATATAATGCAGATAATAGAGGAAGGAGGATACTCCTGCCTGGTTCTTCTGCTCAAGCACAAATGATCAGAGAGGAGCCCACCTGCTGTAATTTCCACCTCCAGTCCGTGATATATTCTCCTAATTAACCTTATAATTTTATCAGGAAGTGTAAATGCTTCCATTGCCCTGCTCATTAAGTCCCACCTTACTCTGTCAGATGCTTTCTCTGCATCAAGACCCACCAACAATGGTATTTTCTTACATTCTGCTCCTCTCTAGATTATCAGTGTTCTGTTAATGTTATCAATAGTTTGCCTCCCCTCCACAAAACCATATTGATCCAGATCTGTCAATTTTGGCATTACTTTTGCCATTTGGATAGCTATTATAGACATGAATACTTTATAGTCATGGTTTAGTATTGAAATGGACCTGCAATGAAGATGGATCTGATGGATCCTTATCCTCTTATGGTACTGCAGCTACTACTGCTTTCTTCTAGGATGATGGTATTTCTCCTTCTCTTAAGATGTTGTTAAACAAAAACTTCCAGATCTTTATTAGTTTTTTTTTCTCCTAGCTTCCAAACTTCCACAGGAATACCATCTATTCCTGGGGACTTTCCTGTAGATTGGTTATACATCATAATTTTTATCTCATCTCCTCCTATCCTGTTAGTAATTGAGCCTCAATTACCTCTAACCTTGGCATGTTTAATTTTTTCATAAACATTTCCATTTGTATCTTTTCTGGATTTTCATATTAATCTGCTTTATTGAGACTGTCGTAGAATTTCCAAAATATTTCTAATAGCTCTACAGGATTTCTTGTTACCTTCTTAGTTATAGGCTCCCTAAGTTTGGTGACACCCTTTCTACTTTATGTTGCCTGAGTGGTTGTGCTAAACGTTTTTGTGCTCTAGTGTTATTATCAAAAAAACAATTGCTTAACAGCAATCTTTCTAAACTTGTGCATATTATCGAGGTAATCCCTTATTTTCTGCCTAGCATTCTGGAGTAGATCCTCCTCTCCTTCTGTGAGATTCCCCTTATTCTGCAATAATTTCACATTTGTCAGTCCCTCTAAATATTATTGTTACATCTTAACCATAGCTCCCTTTTTTATTTCCACCCTATTTTTAAACTCCACCTTAATTTTATCCCACTCCCTAGCTATAATTTCAGAATAAACATTTATCCTCTCTAATAGCTCCCTAATAATCTCCACTACCCATTCCTTAAATTCCTCTCTTTTTAACAGATAGGTGGAAAAGGGCCAGTGTCTTATTTTTTATTTCATTACCCTGTGTTTTTATTTTAGCTATTATTGGCGCATGATCAGAAATAGTTATTGGGTTGGTATCAAGACCTTCAGTTAAATGCACATGTTCCTGTGAAATGTAATTTCTGTCTAGCCTAGCACAGTTTTTATATCTTGGGGAATAATATGTAAACTCACTCTGAACTGTTACTGAATTTACATCTTCCATGCCAAATATTTTTTATAAATTTCTTCAAAAATCTACCTTCCTTTGTTATATTTTCTCTTTTGGCCCTCTAGACACATCCTCACTGCTGCAAATCAAGTTCCAGTCCCCCACCTACAAGTAATATTCCTTGCTGAAAACTGATTATTTCTCCCAGAATTTTCTTAAGCTCCATTAACAGCAGTTTTAGGTGGAATGTAAATACATGCTAGTGTAATCCTCCTCCCTTGCCAGTAGCCCCTTAGTGCTACAAATCTGCCATTATTATCTTTTTTATCTTCTTCTATCACTATTGGAACTCCTCTTGCAATTAATATAAGTACTTCTCTTTTCCGTTGTCCCAGGTATTCTGCTGAATAACCATCCTGAAAACCATTTTTTATTAAAGACAGATGTTCAGATGTCTTTGCTGCAGTATCCAAGTCTCCTGTAACATAGCTATTTGCACTCTACATTTTTAATATAGTGCACTACTCTTTCTTGTTTGTGTTCATCTCTGAGGCCATTTACATTTAAAGACATGAAAGAAAGCATCATTGTATTAAAAAGTTAATATTCCCCCCTTTTATGTATAACACCTTTTTTGTTAAATGTCTAGTTCCAACTTGTGTTAAATACATACATACATACACTGCTCATAGGCTGAACATTTGTGCCTGTGTCACATCTTATAAAACTTTTTTTTTATGGAAAGCCCTCAAAAAAAAAAAAAAAACGATCACATCCCAATACCCCCTAAAAGCTGTTAGTACTAACACACAAAAGTATGTACACGTTCAAATATTGAACTTTTACCCTACTAATAGAAACAAAAGTCCCAAACCTGACAGCTACACTCACAAATTTGAGTTAACTTAAAGGTCATTCATACATAAGATGCATGGTACATCCAGTGCTTCTACTAAGTGATGATTGGGTTTGTCTTATCTTTATAGCTCTCCCAGCTGGGAAAACCACTGAATGTTTTTGGGGAACATTAACTACCTTGGGAAAGCCCCTGAATGCTTTCAGAGAACATTGTTTACTTTGGGAAAACCCCTGAATGCTTTCAGAGAACATTATCTCTTAGCCAATTTCTCTTTTCTCTTTTTTTCCTTTCAGCAAATGACTCTTCCACCAGACTATAGCCAGTGTCTGTTTATCAGATTGTCTCCATGGAGACATGAGAACCAGGCATACTGTTTCTCTTTATCAGATTGTTTCCATGAATACATGGCTAAAAGAATAGCAAAGTGTTGCCAAAATTGATAGATATGGATCATTGTGATTTTGTGGAGGGGAGGAGAACATTTGACAACATTAATAGAACAGTTATGATCCAGAGGGAAGCAGGATGTAAGAAAATACCTCTGTTAGTGGGCCATGATGCGGTGAAAGGATTTGACAGAATAAGTTGGGATTTTATCTGTTGGGCATTGAAGGCATTTGCTTTCTGTTATATAACCATAAGGATAATTAGTAGGTATATGAAGGATCGGTGGCAAGAATTAAACTGAGAAGTTTCCTCTCAGCTAAGCTGTATTTGAACAGATGAACAAGGTAGAGGTGTCCTCTTTCCCCTTTATTTGCTTTATATTTAGAGCCATTGGCAAATAAAATAAGGGACTCAGAAATACAGGGATACAATTGTTGCAGTAATCAAGAAAAGCTGGTTTTATTTGCCGATGGTATTACTTTGTGCCTGATAAATCCAGAAAAGTTCATCTTAGTGTTGTAGAACATTTTGACACAGTTTTAAGTCTTTTCGGGATATAAAATTTATGAAGATAAAACAAAAGCTATAGCTGTAAATTATGTATTCACACACACATTGATTCAGCAATGTCCATATTAATGGGACATAACATGAAGTATTCAACTAAACTCTAGTTTACTCTAAACTCTAACAGCTAAAGAGATTAAGACTAAATACACCTTCTAGATCTTAGTATTTGTAAATTTCTAATAGATCAATAGTGCTATTGCTGTCTCTATATCTCAGTGTGAAAACCTGATTATATGTTGTGTAATGTATTCTTGTCTGTTCCCTTTTTACACCTTTGTATAAAATTTTGTACTTCTAACAAACTGGAGCTTTTCTCTCCAGGCATCTGCTGAAAATGGACCTGTTCCAGTCGGAATTTCCTGGTCAACAAATGTAAAATAAATAAAAATAAAATATTTAGGAATATGGATTAACTGTTATGGCAGCTAAGGATATGTGGAAAGAGACTAAACAAAAGAATACAAAATTGAGAAACTGGAAACTCTTATTTATGGATATTGATAGTACTATACAAGCAATGAAAATGTTTTTAGCCCCTTTATTCTTGTATATGGGTTAGGCATACTTTTATCAACTGAGGAGAAGTTATGGACAAGAATTCAGAAAGAATTGATGGAATTTATCTGGGATGGAAAGAGGGCAAGAATTAAGTAGAATAAGTTGATTCTTCAATCGAGCAAGTCGGTTTATGTTTATCTGATTTGAATGGATATTTTAGAACTACACAGTTAAGGCTCATATACATAGCAGAAAGGGCGCAAGTGAAATTTGGATGCAGATCCTTAAGGAAAATAAGAACAACCATACAGAATATTCTTTTCTGTTATCTGTTATCTAATATTATGAATATTATATTCATAAAGTAGCAGAAAGTATTCTAAGAACTAAGCCAATATGAGAATGGAGAAAGGACATTTTGCCAATAGGGATGACTGCAAGTAGGGGTACAGAAAATAGGCAAGAAGGGGCTAGAATTTATTGGAAAACCTGAAAAGGAACCAATATATTGGGAGCAAATGACACAAGCAGGAAAGGTAATAGTTTGGGATGAGGCCAAGAATACATTTGGATTTCTGGCAAGAGGCTGCCTTCCCTACCAGGGCTTGATCTTAGAGCACAGTCAAAGAGCAAGGGATGGGGGTTAAGTGAAAGACCTGCTCTGGTAGAGTTTTTAGTTGAATCTAGAACAGAAGCAGCTGTTAAAAAAATGGATAATTAGTAAGGGATTTAAAATATTGCATGGCTATAAGAATCAATCAGAGGAGGTTAAAAAAGATTGGGAAGAGAGACTGGAAAGGCAATTTATAAGAAAACAGTGAGGAAGACGTGTACAGCTCCTATGTATGTAACAAAGCCCTGTAGGTTTAGATCTTTGCTTGGAAGTGTTTGCATAGGTATTTTATAGCTCAAGCAGATTTCAAAGAACCTTTCCTCAGGTAGATAGCAAACGTTGGAAGTGTGATGATGAAAAAGATGTCATCGAGAACATATGTTTTGGGAGTGAAGTGAGCTGGCAAAGTTTAAAAATTCCCTAAAGAGTACTGTTAGAAATATTGACTGAGCAAATAAGTGTAAGTAAGGAAATTATTTCTTTTGAGCTGGGATACAAGATCTGAATTGCCTAGACTAATAAGGCCTTATTAAGTTTAATTCTGTTGGCTGCCAAAAAGCAGTTGCTAGAAAATGGAAATCAAAGTGTATACCAACTGAGGTATTGAATATGATAAGAGATAAAGGAACTAGAAGAGATAACACACCATCGTTTGCTTTATATAAAGGACCTAGAAGACTGATCTTTAGAAAAGAGAAGGCGCAAATTATGTAGAAGTAAATGGAAATTGTGGGAACAATATATGTGTAAAAATGTTCAGGAGGGAGGTAGAGGAGGAGTGAGGGTTAAGGGACGGCAGGTATTCAGCATTTTTTGTAAAATTGGACTGATAGTAGCAAAGAAAATGTATATGATATATATTTTTAAATTGAAAGATGCTAAAGTAGTTGCTTTCTTTTCTGTTAATTTATGTCTGACAATGTCTTAAGCGATAATTTAATGAAGGTGTTTAAAAAATTATATTCTGCTTCATGTTCCTCTGGGCAGAGTGTCTAAAGGTCATTTACCTCACTTGTACCCCTATCAGTTCATAATCATATTTGACAGCTTGGAGGGATATAAGAACCATTGTAATATCTCAGATCCTGGCTCTAGAAAAAGACAGCTGTCACTCTTGTCCTTTTCAGCCTGATGAGAGTGGTGTATGTATGCTTGACAACAGAGTCACCTATTACTAAGACATTATCATGGTTAGATGCTTTCTCATTAGGCCATAAGGGTTTGGAGAGCGCACCCTTGTGACTCTAAGATGTATGTCATCTGGTTATGGGTGTGAAAGGTGAGGTGGGTGAGTTCCTGTGTGACCTAATGTCTGAAGTTTCTTATTTTTTAATTTGGAGGCTTAGCCTGTGTTCTTTTAACCTCAGCAGATGTTGCTTTAGTGAAAGCGCTTTATGCTGTTTGTGTGTTGCACCTACTGAATGTGTCATGAGGTGAGAAAGTATCCTCCAAATTAAATAAATATTTATTTACACCTCTTACGTACTGAATCACTGTGTGGTAGCAATAGTGTTCTCAGTAAAAAAACTACATTGCCACAACATATGTAGTGCAAAAAAGGCTGCCAACAAAAGGAGAAGAAGCTGATTGAGTGTATTTTCCGGTGCAGAAAAAGGGGTGTAACAAAACAGAATAAGTTAATAAATTGCTTTTTGTATAAGACAAAGGGAATAATTTACTTTACTGGAAGAGGGTGATTAATATTGGATTTGGCTGAAAGCTAAAAGAATGAGTTGTGATTACTGCAAGTGCAAAAACATATGGGAACAATAAGGGAATCAGCAAGAATTTAAATTTTGCTTGTGATGTAAATAGGACATGTTGGCGAGACACGTGTGTCTTAGAGGATCCCCATGCTCTGGAGCAGGCTCCCCATCCATGTAAAGAAGACTCCATCACTAACCTTCTTTAAGCATAACTTTGAACAGCGATTGGGAAAACGAAAATTCACCCTGAGTCTGCACTCCCATGTCTTTGATAGACCAATGCAGACACTAAAATACCCTTCCCCACATGTACAACTTTTAGAAACTTCTTAACATGCCCCCTCCTAATAAATGTCCATGATACATTTAGACATAATTGGGTTGTGCTGTTTCCCTAGGTTTATAAAGGTCCTGGTGGTTGTTAGCCTGGTATATACCCATGAACCTACAGTCAGCAAAGCAGAAAAGTGAAGAACAGTACAGTGCCAACAAGATGCAATGGCTGTCGTATTATTTAAATTCAATAGTTGAACACTCAGCAGAGCAAAAGAGCTGATTTCAGCAATGTGTACATGAGAAGTGCATTCAGTAAGTTAATAAGCTAAAAAAGGGAGAATTATTTGACTGTATGCAATAAGGCAGTAGTAAAACCAGTTATAGTAGTTCAGCTAGACTGTGACATAAAGATACGGAAATTTATATTGCGTACAACAAGGAAGAAGAGATTCCCTTTTCTCTTGCATGCTAGGCTGCTTTGTTGGGTATATTACAAGACAAAAACCTGGCTAGTATGCCATACTGAGTAAGCCTTCTGGTAAGTAAAGTCTGTAAGGCTATGCCCCTGCAGAACCAGTCAATCAAAATACAGCTAAGTGCTGTAAGAGAATATAGGGAGTAGGCATTGGTCACATTCACTTGGAGTTAATGCCATCCTTAAGTTGACCTTACGAGCCTTGGCAGTTTCTACCTTCCCACTGAATGGCAAGAAGGTGGCAAGCCTGTGAGATGTATACCCCAGAATCATTTTGTGCAATTTGTCCACAGAGTGTTAGCATTGCTCTCTCTAGTTCAGTGCCTAGAGATTACCAGAAACTGGGCCTTCACTGGAAGAACAGTACTTGAGTCATCTGGCAGGTTAATGACTGTCAGATATAGGACCGAGGCCTCCTCTTCCCAGGCCTGCCATTTGTTCAGCAGGAATGCATAGCCCAGTCTTAGAAGGTTTAACCAGGGCTCCTTGTGCATGGGCTCACAAATCAGGTGCCAGGCAGTTTGATACATGTGGAAACCTGTTCTTGTGTCTGTGAGATCATATTTTTAGGAAGCATGAGCTGATGTCACTGTTAGGCCCACCCAGCAGACATTTCCATCCCCAATGCCAAGTTTGGCAGGCATGTCCTGAATTCACAGTGTTTTATTGCTTGACTTTTATGCACAGCTGAACCCATATTCTTTGACTGGGCGTGGGCTCAGACATCCTAGAGCTAGAATTAGAGGAAGTTCTCAACTGTACTCTGGGAAGAAGTTTTAGAAGACCCAGAGACTGTTAGCTGTGAGATTTAAATGAACATGGAGACATTGCCTCCCTTGGAGAAACCGCTTCATCTTTGAAAACTTTAAGACTGAAGAGTTTTCACCAAGGGGGCATCCCTTCCCACTCTCTTGAAGAAAACCCTTCATTCTCATAAAGTTTTCCAGGGGTTATCCTGTGCCCCCTTTACCTTTTCACAGGAAATTAAATGTCTAGGGAAGAAGGATATCTTTGTAGCCTGGAAGTATCAGGGTATCACTTTCTCTGTTTTCATGAAAATGGATGCTCTTTGAAAGGACCTAGCTAGGTAGAGAGAGCGCTCATGTCATGTTGTCATAGGTCTTACTCATAACTCATATGTGAAATTTGTAGGTCCAGCACAATGCCCAAAGGGCAGAACACTTTATCTACCTTTCTGTCTAATAAGGAAATCTTAAAAGTATTAGAAAAGACAGGCAAGAGGGAGTTTTACTCAGTCACATTCATTAGAGCTGTCAACTGTTTGTCTCATCTTTCAAGGTTCTGTCCTTTGTAATGGACAAGGCATTAGCAAGTCCTTTTCAGTTTTTGTTTCTGTGGCCAAGGAAGAGCAAGAGAAAACCCTTACCACAGCTTTTGTCTATAACTGTAACTGTGCCTGATGCTGTGAATAGGGCAACAGGTGTGAAATTTTATATGCAGGATGCATAGCTTAGGCTTTCATACCGGATGAGCTCAGGCAAACTGTTCTGGATGCTGTGTTCCATGGGGTGGTCATTGTTAGGTAGGCCTTCTAGGATTTGTTTAAGGAGCTACAAAAAAAAACTTAATGTTGTGGATGGTCTTTGTTTCCATTCTGCCAGTTTCTTCTATATTAGACCAGTAGCCAAAGCATAAGAAATGCCTTGAATACTGAGGAAGAACTCCAAGTGTCAGGCAGTGTTGCTGTCACCTGTCTTCTTCAATCACCATGTCTTGATGGGGTTAGGAGTGCAACTTAACTGATTTACCAGTTGTAGTCCAGACTATAGTTCAACGTGATTGTATGTGTGTGAGCTTATGACTGTGCCTTTGTGGTTCTCTGCATTTTCCCCTTTTTGGAGAACCCACCAAAGGATAACTGGGTATGGGTTCTCAAAATAGTTCTTGGCACCCACAAACGAAATTACCTTGGTCATTCCTTAGAAACAGCTCTGTTCATATACCAAATCATCTCAGTGGTGCTGTTGTTACACTCCAAGACTCTTCTCTAAGGGTCTGTTACATACTCTCCCAACTTAGTAATGTGGTTAGTGACTTTACTTCCACATATATCTTATTGTGAAGTCGACAAGAAGATTGAGAGCTAGGCTTGTTTTTGAAACACAAATGATCAATTCCCACAAGAGTGATCATTATAGTGAAAAATTCTAGAATTTGCACACTAGACTGAGGTTGCAGTGTCCCACTTATTTCTCTTTTACCTGAGATGCTGTGACCTCAGAGTTGGTATATATAAGTAGTGGGAGGATGCATAGTGTGGGTTGCTCCCCCCAAAAGAGTTTTTTTCTGTACATTTTACATTTTGAATGCTGTTTTCTTTTAAGTGATTTTTTATTTGCTCTGGATGGCCAATCGCAAAGGAGTCAGTCATGTCAGGGAGCCAGTAAACTCCTGTTGTGTATTTGACCTGTGCAAATTTACTTAGTACATTCAGTAGGTCATATCCTAGATTTTGAGTCTTCAAGGGCCATGCCTTTTCTCTTACATTGTTATGGATTGTGCTGCTGAGTATGATGGTGCTGATATTTGATCCTGTTTTGCAGGATACTTTCAGAGGAGCTAGCAATTCTAACAGAGGTCATGTAGGAGAATGGCACGTTTTCCTTAATGTGAGTATCTGGTTCCTGTTGGCTGTGGTCTGAGACAATCTAGTAGATGCCATGGATTGGGCACTCCAATAGTTTTAACTCCTTTGGGTGAATGTCAGCTGGAAGACATGTTTGAGCTGAACTTAGAGGATTGCATTGAACACTTTGTTGCATGTTTTTCTAGCTGGCAAGGTACAGGATGTCATGAATTTTGCTAGAATGGGTGAGGAATTTTCCAGCTGTCAGGGTACAGGGTATCATGACTTTGGCAGCTCGGTGAGGAAGCAATGGATGGTCCAATCTTAGTCCCTTTAAGATTAATGGCATTCATAATCTTCACAGTGCTTTTCACATTTTTGTAGATGTAGGTGTTGCACTGTACTGTGAGGTTTCCTTGGCTGTTTAGCCAACATGCACTTGCACATCTGCTGTAAGATCCCTGTTATTGGGCTATGGAATGGTGAAAGATCTCATCCAGTTTTATTGTGGAGCTTTTCTTCTTGGAAATAGCTTTTCTTAAATCACAATTTTAAACAGTGGGATAGGTACACTTGTATTAATACAAAACAAAGCAACCCATGGTAACATTTTTCATTGTTTTTATACAGTATACATATGTTTTTAACAATTATCATTCACTCCAACATTACATATATTGCCCAATCCACACATTTCCTTAAACCACTCTTCTCTTTCTGAACATTATTTTCCATGTACTGTTCCCACAGAGTCCATTTATTTCTGTATAATTTGCTACTTCCATTTTCTAAAGATCCCGCCTTCAGTTGCTTTATCTCCTTTACAGTATTCAGTACTTTAGTTGCAATTGGTTTAGAATTTATTTTACATTTTCTAGTATTTTTTGTCAGCCAGTACCATTAAACTTAGGATGTACTAGTGTAGGTAGTTCATATCCAATATCCCTGCTTAAAAGAAAAACTTCCTTAGTTACAACCATTTGCTTCACCAATACTTGTGACAAAGTACTATGTAGGAAATTTTTAAAATGTGCCAATTTCCAAAAAAACATGTTCCCAATTACCTTTTCTTTCCAGTCACACCAACAGTGTTTGCGAGCTACCTGAGGAAAAATTCTCTGAAGTGTTCTTGGGGTATACAAAAACCTATGCAAACACTTCAAAGCCAGAATCCTAAATCTTCTGGACTTGGGAGTTATACAGATGTCCTCTCATTGTTCCTTTGTAAACTGCCTTTCCAGTCTCTCTTCCCAAACTTTTCTGATCTCCTGTTTTTGATTCTTACAGTTAGCGTGAAGTATTTTATACACCCTACCAAGTATCTATTTTTTAACATCAACTTCTGTTCTAGACCACCAGAGTTGGTCATTCACTTAGCATTCCTCTATCCTTTTTTCTTTGCCTGTATTCTGAATCCCTGGTAGGGAAGGCATTCTTTAACTTGCAGTCCAAATTTCTCCTTAGTCTCATCCCCGTCTACTACCATTCCCTCTCATGTTATTTGCTCCCAGTACCCTGGTTTATTTTCCAATTTTTCCCAGTAAATTTTGACCCCCTCTCGTCTGTTTTATATACCCTACTTGCAGTCGTCATTGTTGGCAAAATCTCCTTTCTCCATTCCCATGTTAGCTTATTATTTTTGGAAAATAGCTTATCACAAATTCTCTTAACAGATACTTTGCTATTCAGGTGAGGGGCCTGCATCACTTCCTTCATAGTTCAAGGGATATGCTCTTCACTTGAGAAAAAAGCACTATAATGATATATAAAACTGTTACAGATACGGGCTGTACTTCTTCCTTTTCTGCCTGTAGAGGGAGTGCTGAAACCAAAGCCTCTCCAGATGTCGGTTACCAGGTTATCCTGTGGTAAGTAAACATACCTGTCAACTGTTCAGATATTTGCAGAATGTCCATATTTTTGTCTAATCTTTTTAGTCTGTTCCTCATAAAATTTGTGGTTTTCTGACAAATCACTGAGGATTGAAGTCACTAAATAATGGCATACATTTGAGTCTCAGACTTCATATCCTTCAGTAAATGCAAGCTAACTCAAATCCTGTTATTTTAAGCTTATAAGAGTAATATTTAAAATCTGTCCCTAGTTCTGACCCATTGTCTCACCATTATTTAAGGAGTTGTCCAGATTTCTTACTCTTAAGAGTTTGAGAAGTATGGTAAGCAAGCAGAATGACACATGCATGTACCCCTATGCAGAAAGTTGCTGCGGATGTGATAGTAGGCTGTATACAGATACATGACTGTTGTAGCTGTTCATACCCTGGAAGAGGTAAATGCACAGTTGGATTTCCTGAACCTCTCCTCAAGTCTTGTCCTGGAGTGAGGATTTCGAAGTCGTGTAGTTAGTCTTCAGGGAGTCAAGCATCCCAGAGTTCAGAATGTTTTCTTTAAAGGTCTTTATTAACATCACATACTACTTGGTGATATGTGTATGCATTCAGTTATAAAACATAACACAAACCATTGCACAGATTTTTTTTTCTTTTCACATATTGTACATATATGATATCTTTCTTATAAATTATTCAGTTTAATGTTACATAGATTGCTGATGTCCTACCTTCCATGAGACATCACTTCTCTTCCTGAATATTAGTCTGTATTGTTTACATATATTCCATTTATTTTTATGTAATTTGCTACTTCCATGTTTTAAAGATCCCAACTTCAACTGTTTTATCTCCCTTACAATATTCAGTATAGAAGTTTATGATTAGGTCACCAATCCTAACTGACTTATTATGGGTTTGAGATATGGATCCCAAAAAAAAAATCACCTCAAAAGAAAAGCTAGAGGGATACATTTCTTGCCATCCAGATATGGATCCCAAAAAATTCACCTCAGAAGAGAAGCTAGAGGGATACATTTCTTGCCATCCATGTCGAGAACACATAATTAGACAGTTAGAATCGGAGGCCCGGTCATAATTTTTTGTAGTGCATGAAGCTTTTATCTGCTCCATGTACATCTAGTTAAAGTAAACAAGAAAAAAAGTGCTTAATGTTTTACCAGCTTTCAAAGCTATAAAGCACTTATCAAGTGGTGTCAAGAAGACATCGTAACACAGTCCCTTCTGTTTACATTCACCTTTCCATGCCTCTCAAATGTCCATTTTTTCACAGAATGTCCAGATTTTTGCCTCATGTGTTTGGTCTGTTCCCCATAAAGTCCATGGTTTTGGACAAATCACTGAGGAATTAAGATACTAAGTAATGCCAAACATTTAGGTTTCAGGCTTTATGTCCACCAGAAAAAGCAGGCGAACACATATCCTGCAATTCTGGTAATTTTCTATGTTTATTACAGGAAGTCAGGACATGTTACTGATGGATAGCAGGACCAAATCTTTATTCTGTCTCTGTCATTTGGAGGTCAGTACAGGCAGATTTTACTGTTTAGTGGGGGACCGGACATTAACAAGTTTAGCAGGGGGTGCTTAACATTTAAGTCTGGGTCTCACACCACCCTGGAGCTTAACTATTTGTCTTTTTCCTAATATTGGAGCATAATCACCACAATTCATACACTGCGGTTCTGTTACAAATGGTTTGTTTTTTGATCTCATCAAATGTGAAGCAAAAAGCAGTGTGTCACCTTAAAGATGGTGCAAACTAAAATATCATAAACACGAAAAAGCCATCCTGAGCAAGTAATTGACCCCACATGACTGTGCTAAATCCAGTGCGAATGCCTGTAGTAACCAATAAGCAAAAAATTAATAGTCCAAAAGACCAGTAAAGTAAAAAACAATTTAATAACGTAAATCATACAAAAAGTTAAGCGCTTTCATCTCGAACTGTAAGAGACTTCATCAGAACAAATGTCACTAGTAATTGAATCCTTTATATTACAGTCTGTTAATAACTGAGGTAATTAAGTGTAAGAGCACTTAAAGGTACAGGACGTAAAAAACATAGAATCGAATTGTATTATAAAAAAAACTGTGTTTATAAAAAACGTGTTTAATTAAAAAATGAACCCTATAAAGTAAGGACACATTTTTTGAGAAAGAGACAGTAGCGCAGCTGTCATTCAGACTTGGAGGTACCATGGCATTTAATTTTAGCTGCCATTGTAGTTCTTTGATCTTCAAGTCTAGTTCCCACCAACCTCCTCTTATGTTAGCTACAATGTCCAAATCCCAAATTTGAACCTACTAATTCCTTTACAAAATAAATTATGCTTATAAAGGGCATTGTTTGTGTGTGAATTATTAATAGCATATTGATGTTCATAAATGCGCTTCCTAAGGGTGTGTTCTGTTTTTCCTGTATAAAAATGACCGTACACAAGGCTAAATAAACAATTACCCTTTTTCAACATAATTTTAAAAGGTATGTTTTCCAAAGCTATAATCTGGTCTTCCGTAATAAATGGACACTGTCGACATGCTCCACATTTTGTTATTCCTTTTTCTGAAACTGATGGTATAATAACTCGTGTTTGAAAAGCCAGTTTAAATTCTTCCCTGTCTTGTAAACAGAACTAGGGACTTGTCCAATATTTTCAAGAATATCAGAATTGCTTTTAAAAATTGTCCAATTTTTTATTAGTATATGTTTCACTTCCTGACTGGTCTGTATGACGCTATCGATTGGACTAAATAGCGAATGCTATTTAGTCGATCCAATACTGTCGAAATGGCAAAATAGCAAAGTCACGGAACATCAAATTTTTTCCCAGGGAAAAAATTTGGTGGGCCGTCTTCGGGACTTTGCCATTTCCTCCACTTATGGTGTGATCTTGGAGTTGGTATATTTAAGTAGGGGGCTGTGGGGAGCACAGCAGCGAATCCTCCCACTTAAATTTGTGTTCAAGATTATTTATTTTTTTACGGAGCAGCAAATTTTTTCCCTGGGGAAAAAAATTTGCTCTTCTGTTCGATATTTTGTTGTTTTGATGTTATCGATAGGATGAAATAGCGTTCGCTATTTACATCGTATGATAATATGATATAGACGCCTTCCTGACTACCCATACCATAGGATAGTACCATACTCTTTTGTAAGTGCAAGGTTCTTTTAAATATCTTATGTGGAGCCAAACTGTTATTTAGGATGGGTTTATATTTATTACCTCATCCTAATTTTACTTCCTGAACTATAGTCATTAGGTAATCTTGGGGGTATCCTCTTTCTTTGAACATGTCTATGATAACTTCAGTCAAAAAAGTGTCCAGGTCTGAGCACATTCTAGCTGCTCGAACCAACTGTCTTTTAAAAATATTTTTCTTCATGTGTCCTGGATAGTTACTCTGATGATCTAAATAGTTGTTAGAGAAAGTTTTCTTTCTGAAGATTGTTGAACCAAACTTTCTGTTGGTTTTATCTTTAAACAAAGTTTTATCTAAAAAATCTATACTGATTCAGATTTGGTTCCTGTAAATAGGAATACATCACCAACATTATTAAGATAATTCAAAAATAGGTCCATTTTATCAGACTTCCATTGGATAAAAACATTGTCAAGATATCCATAATGGGCTAGCCAATCTTCTGGGAATTCTGAGCCAAAAACATATTTTTTCTCCCACATGTATAAGACTAAGTTGGCATATATGGATGTGCAACTCTCACCCATAGCTACCCATTTGATTTGTTTAAAAAATTCTCCTTCAAACATGAAGTAGTTATTATTCAGCATGTATTCTATGATGGCCATCAAAAAATTCAACATTGTATCACTTAAAGGGGTTAGATATTCATCGTGTTTCACTTTTGCAGTCATTACACTTGGGTTATCCTGCTGGCAGGCTACCCGCAGTCGGCCTGAATTCCAAAGTCCTGGTCTGGCGTCAGTTGCTGTCGCCTCTTCCCTGACATCAGTGCGCCAGGGGTATATAAGATGCAGCCGACGTCATTTTCTTCAGTCTTTCTTGCTGCACGGTGCTCGAAGCAAAAGCAGTTTGCAAGTGCTGGTTGACCGACTCCTGAGATTTTCGAAATTGAATTTCAGATCCGAAGTCTTCAATAAAGCTAAGTACCCCGTTGGGAAAACTTTTTCTTGCTCCAGACCGATGTCAGTAAAAGTTAACAATTGTATTTCTTGTGGGAAGCAAATACCTCATAAGGATTTACATTCTTACTGTATTCCTTGCCTAGGCCCTGACCACGATGTTGCTAGTTGTCGGTTTTGTGCTAGATTCAACCAACACACTATTAAGCATCGGTTCGATTTTGCTTTACATTACTTTGGCGGAAGGTTTAACTATATAATGCCGTCGGAACAACCGATGACCGGAGTTCATAAAAAGCGCAAGGACAAAGAAAAAGACAGGCATCAGAGGTCCAAAACCGACGACGAAGGCTCTTCTAGGCCAGCCGCCGGTTTTCAGTGAGGCGCTTTCACAGCCCCTGACACCCGTTACCTCAGAGCCACAGGCTGCCTCCGACTCCCACGTGGAGACAGCTAGGCCTCTGGAAACTCAAGGTATTGGGCCTATGGAAACAATTCCCTCAGATGGGTCTGAAGCCGCTGAGCAGGCATCGGCTTCTGAGGGTGTTTTCAGACCTACACAGCTCACTATCAAGACGACTTCAGCAGCTAAGGCAAAGTCTAAAACTCCTTTAAAGACAAAGAAACAAGTACAGCATTCTCCTGGACAGTCATCTATGCCAAAGAAACAGATGCTCAAAATGGCCGAGGACCTAATTACTTTGATCAAGGGTTCCCATCCCCCTCCTGATAAAAGGCCTAGGCAAGACACTTGACTATGATTCCTCTGACCAGGTTTCTATTTCTTCTGATTCCTTTTCAGAACAGGAATATCCTCTTCCTCCCTATGAGGACTCTCATGCTGAAGAATCTATCCCTTCAGCCTCTCCTCCTGAGAACTACTCTTTTCGGGAAACCCTACACACCATGAGGGAACATTTCCATTGGGAGAGCCAGGATTATTCAGAATCCAAGAAAAGGCTCAGAGACTTTCTTTTATTGCCTCAGCACAGGCCTCTTGCTATCCCCCCTGTACTAGATATTGTTGATGATGTTTTTTCTGAATCCAGTTTGACTCCTGATTCTTTACCCCCTGCACCATTTAAGCCAGATAAGTACTACAGGGTTCCAGATTCTCATAAATTTATTTATAAAAACCGTGCTGCTGATCCTGAAACTCTTTCACAGGGTCCCAAAGGGGTCAAGGCTTCCACTGCAAAAAACCCTGTTCCCTCTGATAGGGATTCTAGAGCACTGGACAGATGAGGGAAGAAAGTTTACACCTCTGCTACTTTAGCTGTAAGGGCTTTAAACTGCCAGTTTTACATGCTTAAATATCAACAATACTTAATGTCTTTGCTAAAACAGAAAATGCTTACAAACCCTGAATGTCCTGAGAACAAGGAAATGCAGGATTTATTGCATGCAGCTGAACAAGTGGGAAAGCATACTTTGCAATGTGATTTTGATTCATTAGAGGCATCTTGCAGAGCTGCAGTTACAGGCTTTGTCATTCGAAGGCATGCTTGGTTAAAAGAACAGAGTTTACCTGATCATGTTAAAGCAAAATTATTGGATGCTCCATTACAGCATGATACTTTGTTTGGTGTTAAGGCAGAAGAGGGGCTAAAGAAAATGGAGGATAAAGCAAAATCAATGCAGACAGTAAAGGATTTCTTACAGGTTCAGCCACCTATATTTAGCAGGAACTGGCCTTCTAAAAATTGGTCCTTTCCAGTGTCAGGCCACAAAGAGGCAGATACAGATGCCCAAGTGGCAGATCTCATCCCCAAGGCTCATACAGACCTAAACAATGGGGTGCTTCAGCCCCCAAAGGCGGAGAAGACAAATCACAACCTTATAGGAAACAGTCCCAATGACTTTTCTCTACAAATGCCAAGCACTTACCTTTTGGCAGCACCCTTAGGGGGAAAACTAGCGCTTTTCTCTCAAAATTGGCACATGATCACCCAGGACAAATGGGTACTGAATATTGTTTCTCAGGGTTACAGGTTCCACTTTCACACCCTGGCAAGGTCAAAAGGTATGCCAGACCTGCCACAAAATCAAACGGCAGAGGCACAAAAACAAATTTCTGCTTTCGTGGACATGAGGGCTATTCAAAAAGTACCACAGCAAGAACAGTGGCAAGGATTTTACTCCAGACTTTTCTTAGTACCCAGAAAGGACAAAGCCTGGAGACCAATACTGGACCTGTCTATTCTAAATACTTTCCTGGATGTTCCAAAATTCAAAATGTTGACACTGCAGCAACTTCTACCCATGCTGGGCAAGAAGGCTTGGCTAGTTACTTTGGACCTCAAAGAGGCATACCTGCATGTCTCAATTAGACAATCTTGCAGAAGATACCTCAGATTCATAGCTGGCTCAATGCATTACCAATTCTCTGCACTGCCCTTTGGCTTATCTACTGCGCCCAGGGTCTTCACAAAATGCCTGGCACCACTAATTGCATTTTGCAGACAAAAAGGAATTCAAATATATCACTACTTGGACGACTGCCTTATTCAAGCAGAGGGCAAGGACATTCTACTAAAGCATCTAGCGTTTGTAAAAAGATTACTAATTTGCCTAGGGTACACAGTAAACAAAAAGAAATCAAAACTAGTGCCCTCTCAAGAGATAATATTCCTGGGTGCAAGCTTAAATACAACTGCCTAGATGGCTTATCTCACGCCAGACAAGCAAAGGCAACTGACTCATTACTTTGAAATGATGGCAACAAAGACCCAGCTACCTGCAAGAAACATTCTGCAGGCTTTGGGCTTCATGGCATCCCGCATCCTGCTAATTCCATATGCAAGACTGCATATGAGGAAGCTACAATGGTATCTAAAAAGTGTTTGGACTCAACATTGCCACAGCCTGGAAACAATAATAACTCTTATTCCCTGCCTGCAACAGAAGTTTCAATGGTGGGCACTGGCCTGTCACCACAACAAGGGACAGCCTTTCACTTTGCCCACAACCAGGCAGACACTAACAACAGATACATCGGATTATGCCTGGGGGGCACACATGGCAGGAAAATGTATTCAGGGCACGTGGCGCGCGGACCTAATGCATCTTCATATCAATCAAAAAGAGATGCTAGCTGTACAGAATGCCCTGACAGCCTTCAAGGATTTACTACATCCAGGTCAACTATTGCTAAAGACGGACAATACTACAGTTATGTGGTACATAAACAGGCAAGGGGGCACACATTCCTACCCTCTCTGCAGGCAAGCCATGACTTTGTGGAACACAGCACTGACCTATCAAGTACATCTGCAGGCAAAATTCCTGCCAGGAAAGAAAAATACTCTGGCAGATGAACTAAGCAGAAACCTCATGGACGCTCACGAGTGGAAACTAGATCCACAGGTCTTCAGCATGATAACAAGGAAATGGGGATGCCCAGACATAGATCTTTTTGCCTCCCCTCACAACTGCCAACTACAGAGATTCTGCACAAGGGCTTATCACTCACAAGCATGGAAAGTGGATGCTCTATCATTCATTGGAAAACCCTAACAGTTTATGCCTTTCTACCACTGCCTCTCCTTCCCAAGGTACTCCTAAAGGTCAGACAAGAGAAGCCAAAAATGATTCTGATTGCCCCAGACTGGCCACACCAGCACTGGTACCCAATCCTAAAGAGCTTGTCTCAAGGCTCGGCCTGGACTTTACCTCTAATTCCTCATCTTCTGACTCAACAAAACAATCAGATCCTGCACAGCCAACTCAGAACCTTAAATCTGGCTGCATGGCAAATAATATAGCCACTCAGAACACACCCCTCTCTAAAGCTGTTATGGATGTCATTTTCGAAGCCAGAAGGCCCAGCACCAGGAAATCTTATGCAGAAAAATGGAAGAGATTCTGTGCTTGGAGCCAGACACAAGGACTTGAACCACTTGTTCCAAATATTCCTCAGATTTTACAATGCCTAACTGAGATGCTGGACAAAGGCCTATCCTTCTCATCAATTAAGATCCATGCCTCTACCATTTCAGCTCATTACAATATGGAACCTCCTATTTTCTCACATCCACTGCTAAGACAGTACCTCAGAGGGGCAAAAAACATAAGACCCCCAAGGAGAGCACCGATACCTACATGAGACCACAACTTTGTCTTGGAAAAGCTCACACTGCCTCCTTTTGAGCCAGCCAATACAGCTGATATAAAATTCTTATCATGTAAAACTGCTCTGCTCCTAGCAATAACTTCAGCAAGAAGAGTCTCAAGAGTAACAGGCATTAATGGCAGTGGAACCTTTTATCATTTTTCATCTGGACAGGGTTTCTCTAAGGACAAACCCAACATTTATGCCAAAGGTAGTATCCAGTGTGGCTCTTAACCAAACCATTAATTTGCCAACATTTTATCCAAATCCCAGGAATAAAGGGGAGAGACTTCTGCACTCTTTGGACATACACAGGCAGCTACGCTTCTACTTGGACAAAACAATAGCTTTCAGGAAAAGCTGAGCAACTGTTTGTAGCATATGCTGCAGGATCACAAGGAAAGGCTATCTCAAAGCAGACTATTTCAAAATTGATAGGACACTGCATTCGTTTCTGCTATGCACAGCATGGCAAGTCAGTGCCTAAGAATATTAGGCCACATTCCACCAGGGCAGCAGCTACTTCAGCAGCCTTTCTCAGAGGAGTACCAACCAAGGAAATCTTGGAGGCTGCAACTTGGAGTTCAGTGCACACTTTTACCAAGCATTATCACTTACCTCTTTACTCTAAATCTAGAGCAGGCTTTGCCGCTGCAGTCCTGCAGGGCCTCATAGCCACTCCTAATCCTATATAGACCCAGCCGCCCTACCTCAGCTTTGGGATTCAACCCAAGAGTAATGACTGCAACAGTGAAACACGTTGAACATAGTACAGTTGTGTACCTACCATAAATGTAGATGTTCGAGTGTATTCACTGTTGCAGTCCAGGTTACCCTCCCTCCATCCCCCTTTCTTTGCTGGGACTTATCTGTACTTCTCTATCCTGTACAACCTATATGGTGTATTTGGTTGAAGATGAAGGTATTGTTTTATTTTACTGCATGTTTTTATAAGCAATATATATTGCCTACCTTCTTGGGGGCACCTGACATCTGGGGCAAGAAAAACTGAAGAAAATGGCGTTGGCTGCATCTTATATACCCCTGGTGCACTGACGTCAGGGAAGAGGTGACAGCAACCGACGCCAGACCAGGACTTTGGAATTCAGGCTGACTGCGGGTAGCCTGCCAGCAGGATAACCCAAGTGTAATGACTGCAACAGTGAATACACACGAACATCTACATTTATGGTAGGTACACAACTGTACTTTCTCTAAGCGCATCATAAAATAAAGTCCTTCAAAATGGGGTATATAGGTAAAATAGGTCTTTAACGTCTATTGTTGAAAAACTGCACTCATCACTGTACCAATTGGCCTGAATTTTCTTTAAAAAAATCCCATGAGTCCTTTAGTAAGTAGTCAACAGGTTTTATTAAGTCCTTAAGTAGCTTGTCTACAAATACCCCTAAAGAGTATGTAGGACTATTATGAGCTGCTGTTATGACCTTAAAGGGCAGGTGGTGAGTATTTTTGTAATTTTTGGGACTCCAAAGGCCAGGAGGATGATAAGGGTGCTCTAAATTCAAAAATTCAAATAAATTCTTGTTAATAACTCCCTGTAGGAAAGAATCAACTGTTTTTTCTATGTATAATAAATGCTTCATTCCTAGAAGTCTGTTAGTATTTATCAGTCTCGTAGAAAATTTCTAAAAGTTGGTTGTTATAATTCATTCTATTAAACAAATCCACCCCCCACCTTTGTCGGGTTTCGTAGTCCTAATATCCCGTTTTTCCCTTAATTCTCTTAACAGTTGTGTTTCTTTCTTGAAATATTATAGAAATTATTTTTCCTATGATTAAAGGTGTTATGAATGTCTTCCACGCAAGACTTTTCAAAAACTGAAATGAGAGGCTGGAGAGGTGGATTAAAACAGCTTTTCTTGTGCATATTAACACCCGTGTTTCTAAGTGAACTACCACTTCCACTATTTTTAAATAAAATCTGTAGCTTTAACTTCCTCGTAAAAACACATAGTTCACTAAGAACATCTGCAGTGCAAATATTACCAGGCGGTACAAATTTGAAGCCTTTTTTAAAAAGCTCGAAATGTAAATTGTCAACTACTGTGTTTGTATAATTAAAAATATTAAATTAATTTAGTATATTCATGACCCCTCCATGTGTTGTCTCTATCTCTTTAGTTTCCAAAGTACTTCATACTTCACGATTGTTAGGCTTAGTTATTAGTTCTTCCTGTTTCTGTTTGACCAACCTCTTCCTGTACCTCTGCTCCTTCCCCTTCTCAGAGTGTGGGTTTGTTGAAAAAAAATGTTCTGTCTGTTTTCGGACCTTCTTAGGAAGGTAATTACGATCAAAATTGTCATTGTATCCTTCTCCAGCCCTTGTATTCCCCATTCTGTTCAAAGTGTGTGGTAGTGTGCCCATTAAAGTTCATTTCAACAGAAGAAGACTCAAAATCATTACGTTCCTTGTTAACATCATAATAAGAATTATGAAAAGGGTAAGAATTCTTAAGATAATCATTTTCATCTCTACACATTTTTTTAACTCTTATCTAAATTAGTTTTAACAAACCATTCAACTTTGTTAAATACACCTTCATATTTATCTGCATTTGTCTCAAACATTAAATCATCCAGTATTTCTTTATTTAAAACATTCAGTTCATCTAACAGTTTAATACGTGGATTGTTAGTCCTGACTATAAATGCCATTAATTCGCAACCAAGGTTGTCAAAAAGTTTTAAAAGTTTATCTGTCTCTATTTCCCCAACTTTCACACCATTAGGAAATTTGTAAACTCGTAAACCCTTCTGTACTCTTTTGACTTTAATACTCTCATTGAGGTAACTGTTATCACAAGGCACGTACCTTAATGAGTTTGTTCTCAGTCTTCCATTTTGGTCCGAAATTATGTACCAGTTACTCGTTGGTGGGACAAATGGTTATCGGTTAGAAGATTAACTTCCTTACTAGCCCAGTCATTAAAGTTAAAATCCTTAGCGTTTTCCATTTCTGAATGGATTTTCTGATGCCATCCATCTTCATTACATTCATCACGCACACCCGAAAAGTCAGGAGGCCAGGAAAAGTCACCTTGGTTGGCTAATCTCGCTTCCTTGTGTTTGGTTCCTTTCACAAAGCATTTCAGGGCTTGTAGTATCTCCAAACTGCTCCTAATGTTGTTGACCTGTTGAGAAATTAAGGAAACCAATTGTGTGGGCCAATGCTCCACTTGCTGGTGTCATTAGAGCCAGGGGCAGTTTCATTGTATAAATGTACAGAAGTTGTTAGACTGCCTTGTTCCATCTAGTTTTAATGGATACTTCACTTGAGAAGCCAGACAATAATGTGTGTCAGCACAAGCCCTTAAGACCACTGCCAAAACCAAAACAAATTTAAAGCAAAAAGCAGTGCGTCACCTTAAAGATGGCTCAAACAAAACAATCATAAACACAAAAAAAAAACATCCTGAGCAAGTAACTGACCCCACAGGACTGTGCTAAATCCAATGCAAATGCTAGTAGTATCCAATAAGCAGAAAATCAATAGTCTGAAAAACCAATAAAAGTAAAAAAAACAATTTAATAACGTAAATCATACAAAAAGTTAAGCACTTTTGGTTGATCTGTAAGAAACTTCATCAGAACAAATGTCACTAGTAACTGAATCCTTTATATTACAATTTGTTAATAATTAAGGTAATTAAGTGTAAGAGCACTTAAAGGTATAGGACGTAAAAAACTTAATAATGAATAAAATAAATCAAGCATAATAAATAATGCATCCTGTTAATCATATAATCGAATTCTATTATAAAAAGAAATACGTTTATAAAAAAAGTGTTTAATTAAAAAATAAACCCTATAAAGTAGGGGCATGTTTTTTGAGAAGGGGGAAATAGTATAGCTGTCATTCAGACCTGGAGGTACCTTGGCATTTAATTTTAGTTGCCACTGTAGTTCTCTGATCTCCAGGTCTAGTTCCCACCAACCTCCTCTTATGTTAGCTACAATGTCCAAAATCCCAAATTTGAACCTACTAAGGCCTTTACAAACTAAACTATGCTTATAAAAGGGTATTATTTGTGTTCTCTTTATTAATAGCTTATAGATGTTTGTAAATGCACTTCCTAAGGGTGTGTTCTGTTTTTCTTATATAAAAATGACCACATGTGGTACTCAAGGCTAAGTAAACAATACCCCTTGTACCACAATAACCCTTTTCCAACATAATTTTAAAAGGTACGTTTTCCAAAACTATAGTCTCGTCTTCCATAATAAATTAACACTGTTGACATGCTCCACATTTTGTAGTTCCTTTTTCTGAAACCTGATGATATAATAACTCGTGTTCGAAAAGCCATTTTAAATTCTTCCCTGTTTTGTAAGCAAAACTAGGGACTTTTCCAATATTTTCAAGAATATCAGAGTTGCTTTTAAAAATTGGTCAATTTTTTATTAGTATACGTTTCACTTCCTGACTACCCATACCATAGGTTAGCACCATACTGTTTTGAAAGTTTGAGGTTCTTTTAAATACCTTATCATGTTGAGCCAAACCATTATTATTTAGGAGGGGGTTTATATTTATTACCTCATCCTAATTTTCAAACACAAGTTATTATGATTGGTAGGGAGGGCAGTATCCAGCCTGCAGTCTAAACGTCTGTTTGGCTACATCACACTTTGTGGCTTTTCCCTCCCAAGTTATTTGGTGCCAGTACATTGGTTTCTTTGTAATTTTCTCCAATACATTTTAGCCCCCTCTTGCCTACTTTCTATATCCCTACTTGCAATCATTCCTATTGGTAAAATCTCTTTTCTTCATTCTCACGTTGGCTTAGCTTTAGAATATTTTCTTTTCATTTGTAAAAATAATGTTCTGTATGGTTATTTTTTTCCCTAAGGACCTACATTCAAATTCGTTCCATGTCCTTATTTCACAAACTCTCCTCTGTTTCAACTTCATTTTTTTCCACTTTGATTTGTAGTCTTCTGCTTTTGTTATGTATATGAGCCTTAACTGTGTTGTATCCCATCAGTTTGGGAGATCCTAGGCCATCTTGTTCTGTGGAGAAGAAAAAATTTATCCCACTTAATTCTTGTCCTCTCTCCTTTCCAAATAAAGTCCTTTAGTTCTTTATTATTTATTGTCCACAGCTTCTCCTCTAGCTGGTAAAAATATGCCTGACCTGGGCATACATTGTTAAAGGGAGTAGAACATTTTTTATTGTTTGTACCTTACTAACCATATCCATAGTCAAGAGCTTTCAGCTTATCAATTGTTTTGTATTAGTCAGTTTGCATTTAATCAGTGTCAGTGGCACAACAGATGGCACACTCCCTTTGGTGCAGAAGACTGTGGATGCTATTCCCATACCAGGTAGCTGGATTGCTGAAACTACAGCGGAGCATAACAGTCATGTTACACTCTTGATTGTGTCATCCTTTGGATAAACCACTGTTCTAGCTGATTGAGTTTGTGGTAGCTCAGGTGGTTGTAAAGGATCCCACGGCACATATTGAAAAGAGTACGGAAAGTTCCCTGATAGACAAATTTCCCCTAACAGTATAAATACCTTTTCGTGTCTCCCCTGATGAAATGCCCGCAGGCAGCCTAGATATACTATTCCAGTCAACAAAGGATAAATAAACATCTTTCTTTTACTCTTTTTCCCTGTATCCCTAGTTGCTATTATTAAATCAGTTTTAATCCAAGCACCTAAATACTTTATCATATCATGTCCCCATAAATACAGCTATTGCTGAACCAATTCCTGTATGGGAACATAGTTTATATTTAGGCTGTCTTTTATCTTTATTCATTTTATATACTGAAAAAAGTAAGACTTTTTCAACCTGATCTTCAGCACAGAAATACTCCTTTCTTGAATCATTAAGTAGAAAATAATATCTACAATATCTACAAATAAGGCTATTTTTTTCTTGAGTACCATACAACTTATATCCGTGTATTTGTGAGTTCCTTATTTTCTTTGCCAGTGTCTCTAAATATAATGTGAATTAATGGGAAGGCGGAATCCTGCAACTTTGATTCTTGCCTCTGAACCTTCATATAGCTTTCTCATTGACTATCAGGAAAGTGCTGCCATGGCCCCACTCATAAAATCCCAGTTACCCAGCAAGTGCCTTCTTTGCATCAAGACCCACCAACAATAGCAGGGTTGTCTTGCAATCTGCTTCCCTCTGAATCATCATTGTTTTGTTAATGTTGTCAAATGTTTATATTCCTTCAATAAAAACACATTTTGGCAATACCTTAACCATTCTGTAAGCTAGTATAAACAGTTTTTAATTGTAGTTGAAAATTGAAATTGGCCCTTGCTCTTGTAGAGTAGTGCATCCACCCACCCAACTTTCATCCAAGATGTTGGTACTGCCCCTCATTTTATGATATGTCAAACATAAACTTCCATAACATTATCAATTTTTTCCTCCAAACTTCCACAGGAGTAATCTGTTACTGGACACTTCTGTGTTGATTGATTATACAGCACCATTTTTATTTCACCCCCCCCCCCAATCATTGGCTATTAATTCTTGAGCCTCATCTTCTGCAAATTTTGGCTTATTTTAGTCTTCCGGAAATATTTATTTCCATTTGTCATTTCTTTGTTTCTCTATCCTCTGCTCTATACACTTTACTGTAATGGCAAGCAAAGATGTACTGGGCTGTACTGTCCTTACTCCTTGTATCAGTGCTCACCCCAGACCCATAATCATATTTCGACCTGCAGTAGTTGCTTTCAACCAGAATAGCAGCTGTAATCTCCCCTTGTCCTCCATACATGTGGGCAGCAGAAACAGC
Organism: Protopterus annectens; assembly: GCF_019279795.1. NCBI lineage: Eukaryota > Metazoa > Chordata > Ceratodontiformes > Protopteridae > Protopterus > Protopterus annectens. The sequence continues at coordinate 769,859,623 of NC_056745.1, read as the reverse complement.
TACATGCTTGCTTACCTGTGTAGTTGCTTTTACTGATAGGTTATGAGAATTTTGTCCCTTGCGACCTGGCTCTTCCCACTCTGTTTGCCCTTTACTTCGCTTGGGCTCACTCCTCTCCCCTACAGTACCCCCAAAACCCACCCGCGCCTACTACGCCTACATTTATCCTAGCCATTTGTCCACACCCCTCACTCTGCAACCCAGACCAACATCACCTCTTGCCTAACCCCTCCCCAACACACCCACACACAATATACACATCACTCACTACCATACCCCTCCCCACCCACGCTTTATCTACACCCAGATCTCCATAACCCATTGCCTCTCATTCCCTAGTTTAATACCTGCTCAATGCCATGCCCTCCCTACTTTTCCAAACTCTCAACACGCCCCTAACCTTTTTGATATTTGTAATACCCTTATACAGTGTTATCTCCTACTCTACAATGCATCTCCCCCTCCTTCTCTCCTATACCCCTCCACATAAAATACATCACCACCTTACTACTAAATACTTCTACTCCATCTCCCCTTCTCTGATTGAACCTAACTTCCTTCAACACTTCAACCTAAAAATCCTGCCAACCACAACTAAACTACTTAATACTAAATTCATAACACATTTCCCCTTGTATTATAAAATAAAACCTAAACCCGTAGAACTGTGCATCTTCAACATCCTCCACCTAGCAGGTGACATACACCCAAATCCCGGTCCAAACTCATCACTAAATACAAACACTGCTCTCTCTCTCTCTCTCTAACCATCCCCCACCCATAAAACTCTTAAACTTTCTACTCTTAACGCCCAAAGTCTATGTAATAAAGCTTCAATATTCCAAGCCTGTTTAACCCATAATCAACCAGACATTGTAGCTGTCTCTGAGTCATGGCTCAAACCCCATATCTCTGACTCTGCAATACTATCCCCTGGTTTCCAAGCCCTTAGGTGCGATCGAACATACAAAAAAGAAAAAAGGTGGAGTTGTCGCCTTAATCTACTCCAGCCTGCTCTGTATATTCTACTTCCCCAACCCTATTCCACAGTTCGCTAATGCTGAACTTGTAGCTTGCCTACTAAAAATTAATAACAGTAAAAACCTCTGTAGCATTGCCCTATATATCCAAATAAAATCACTAGTTCCGGCACCATTCCTTTCTCAGTGACCATCTGTCTGCCTTTGACCTTTGCTCAACCTCCTCCTCCCTGCACCAACATTACTACATACACACTCACAACCTCAGTAATTTCAACCCCATCTTATTCTCAAACTCCCTCAAACAAATGAACTGTCATATCCTAAAAACTGTACCTCTTGACAATGCCATTGACTATTTTAATTCTACTTTTCTAAATACTCTAAATAATATAGCACCAATAAGGACAAAAAGAATAAAAACCAATACTGCCCCATTGCTAACCAAAGACACCAAGCAACTAATGCACCAAAGAGACAAATCCTGGAAGCTAGGTCAAAAATACAAACTCCCTATTACCCTACTTCAATATAAACAGCTCCGTAACCTTATAAAAAAAATAATTAGAGATAAAAAAATTTTACTACATCAAACTCCAGTCCAACTGTGCAAAAAACCCCAAACAATTCTGGAACTGTATAAATAACTTTCTCAACCCAGGCACCAGAAATAATCCCTGCCCTGACCCCAATAAATCAGATCAAGAATTAGCCTCATTATTCAACTTTTTCTTTGACACAATCTCTGAACTTACCAAAACCTTTCCAAATAACATTCCCTTCTCTATCTCTATACCCTACTTACCTACTGATTCCAACACCCCCCCCATTTTCAACCTTAAACCAGTATCTACCAACTACATAAAAAGACTTCTCTCCAAACTAAAACCCTGCTCCAATGCCCCAGATAATATGCCGTCAATTTTCCGCAGATCTGCTGCTGATGGGATTGCTTTCCCTATTAGCATCTTAATCAATAGATCCATGCAAGAATCTTGCGTCCCTAAACTGTGGCGTACAGCCTGCAGTCTACCCCTTCACAAAGGTGGTAAAAATACCAATATCTCTAATTTCTGCCCCTTAGTAATCATCTCCCCGATCTCCAAAATCTTAGAAAAATGCATTCATCTCCAGCCTATGTCTTTCCTAACTCAAAACCACCTCCTCACCCTAACCCAACACGGATTCCGACAAAGGCACAGCACTACAATAGCTCTTCTCTCATTCCCTGACACAGTCAACCATGCCCGAGTTTCCAGGGAAATAGTATCCACAGTACTTCTAGACCTCTCCAAGGCATTTAATAGTGTTTCCCATACCCATATTCTGGGCCATCTATCAGTCCTAAATCTCTCTCAAAGTACCCTGTCTTTGTTCTCTAGCTACTTGTTTGACAGATCTCGGGCAATGGAGAAAAAGTATCTCTCCTTTTCTCCTTACCCCTAATGGCATTCCTCAGGGATCTATTCTTTGTCCAATGTTGTTCATTATCTTTATCAGTACATTCCACTCTGCTATCACTAATGCCAAAGTTATCCAAGTTATGACTCAACTCTTGTCTACTCTGCCACCAGTCTGTCTGAACTTCTAACTAAGACCCAAACTGCCTTCTCAACCACCGAGGCCTGGATGCTCCAAAACCATCTCTCCCTAAATACAAAAAAATCTAAAATATTAATCTTCTTAACATCAAAAAAACTTCCCTTTCGACAAAACCCCTTTCCAAATTCTAAGCCAAAACAGCTCGTCTATCGAAATCGTCCTCCATACCAAATTACTAGGCATAACTATAGACAAGCACCTAAAATTTGATAATCATATTCTCCTAAACATAGAAAAACCCACCAAAAACTCAGCATGCTGTAAAGGAACAATCGCTTCTTCTCACTCCATACCAGACATACTCTTGCCTCTTTCCCTCACTAATGTATGGCACTCCCCTACTTACCAGTCTATCTGCTACCCTCACTTCCACACTAGAAAACTGTTACAGCACAATTTCCAATTTCGCTACTAACAAAAAAAACTCCTCACATCACTGCCTTGCCCATCACTCTCTAAATTGGCTGGAACTCCCAAACTATCTGGACTAACTCCAACTCATTACAGCTCACAGACTACCCTTCAACCCTACCAAATGCCCAGCCCTCTCAAGCATCCTTCTCCCCTATGTTCCAAATAGAACTCTTAGATCTGCCCAACAAAACTTAATTACTGTCCATAAACCCAATTGTACACCAGAACAACTACTCCTCTCTTTTTCCCTAGCTAAAAAATGGAACTCCCTACCACCTTTCCTAAGAACAATGCAGAATGTGGAAAACTTTAAAATGCAACTTTATTCCTACCTCTCCTCCACCTGGAAATGTAATTGCATTCTTCCAGCCTAGCTCTTCCCTTTTACCCCTCATTAACCAAGTTGATTCCATCTAAGTTATGCAAACTTTTTCAACAAATATGAACAAATAACTCACCATTATCTCCCTATTCAAAACTGCAACCTTAAAACCTCAAAATTCTAATTGTTCCAATAGGTAGTATAAATATGCTTCAAACCTACTAATATCTACATCCTGTTAACTACAGTTCCCATCCTAGATCAATTATTGTAAATACTTTCTTTGAATTTGTAAATATGCTTGTATTTCTACTTTATACTTGTGTTTTACTGTTTTGTTTTTTTTTTACTTTGTATCCTTATGTATTCTGTACATTTGGAGATTTTCTCCCCGGGCCTCCACTGAAAATGGGCTCCCTGGGCCCAGTGGACTTCCCCGGTCATCAAACTGGAAATAAATAAATAAATACAGATTTTCATAGAATTTACAAACTATCTGTAGTGCCACATAAGGATTATTTTTCTGGTCATAGGCTTCCTAAGTTGGTAACAACCCTTTCTGTTTTTTGTTGCATAAGTCTTTGTGCTGTGAGGTTATCAAAAGGTATTAATGGCAACTTACCTAAACTCATGCATACTATCCAAATAATCCCACATTCTCCCTTTAGCACTGAATTGCTCCACTTTGTTCTGCACCATTCCCCTTCATCAGCAATATTGTAACCTTTGATAGTCTCACTAAATACTTGTATTACTTTTTTCCATATCTCCTTTTCTGTCATTTCTTTCATGTTTTTAAATTTCATTTTCATTTATTCCATCCTTAGCTATCCATTCTGAAGAAATTTTGTATATTCCATACCAGCTCTTAAATGATTTCCACTACCCAGGCCTTAAAAATCCTCTATTTTAATAGATAATTAGGAAAGTGCCAGTGTTTAATTTTTACTTGGTTACCCCACATCTTTATCTTACTCTGTGTTGGTGCACAGTCTCTGAAATAGTTATTGGATGTGTTTGTTAAATACCTGTCCTCCCGTGATAAATAAATTCTGTCCTGCTCCCATTAACTATGCCTCATTGTAAGACCAGCCTCAAAAAGACATCAACAAGGTAAAAGTGCACTGATTGTAATGTATGTAGAGTTGAGGTGTTTTCTTCTCCTTGTGTATAGGTTAATGCACTTGGTTTTGTCTAATAACACATGTTTTTGTGTAAGCGAGTGAACTTTAAAAGTAAGGGATCACTGTGAATGTAATGAAGGGTTTTCTTTAGCAAATAAATGTTCAGACTGAGCTGAGAAGTCTGCAGGTGAGGGAAGCTGTATATTCTGTTCTTGTCTGACTGCAGGTGAGGGAAGCTGCATGTTCTGTTCTTGTCTGACTGCAGGTGAAGGCAATAAATCTTGATTATGTCTGAACACTATTTGCTGAGAGAATTGTAGAATTAAAAGGTAAAAGGGGAAGGTGCTTAGTAAACCATAAAGTTTGAAATTATTGGAAGTAAACAGCAGCAGCATTTCTGGTCTCTAAATTCTAAAAGGCATTTACTAGAATAGTGTATAATTTAGGTTTATTTAAAGATAGTCAGTGAATTTTTTTCTTAAGGCTAAAAGTTAATGTTTTCTAAAGCATATAAGCTGTTTTTCACATCTGGAAGGGGAATAAAGATAAGACAAGAACAGGCAGCAATTAGTATAAGTATTAGCACAGGCTGTAACATGCTTGTTACCATGGATAGCCTTATTTTTGGGTTAGTCAATGCGTGTGGATCCAGCTGTCAGTTTGTGACAACTGCTCCTATCAGGAGGGTTAAACTTCATTATTTGAAGATGTACATAGTATTGTGCGTTTGTTTCAACTTAATAGATTGTCGGGGGTGTTCATGGTGTGTGTGCATGTTTTTTTTTGTTTCCTTTAAAACAAAAATTCTTGTGAAATGTGACATTGGTTCAAATGGATATGACAAGAAACAACTGTATAAATGATCAATCTGGCAAACATAAGTGCGTGCATGTAACACAAAAGCTGGAAGTAGACATTTAAAGAAGCTGTCATACGTAATAGATGGGATGAGTTTCTTATCATAATGGCTGCAGTATCCATTTTATTTTTGAATGTGAATAGCCTCACAGGTGTAGTCAAAAAGGTAAGAGAATTGAGTTATATTAAAAAATGCAGAGTGCAAATAATGCTATAGAAGACACATTTGGAAAGAACTGAGTGTGTAAATTTGATAAGGAAAGGATTTTAAGGTGAATATTTTACAGAATATCAGGAACAAAGGAAAAGAGGATTACTTATTGGTAGGAATACTTACTGAATTGCTATTGAACTCCAGTAGTGATAGAAGAGGAAAGAAAAAGTTTGACTTGAATTGATGACCACGCTCAGTTTGCAGTCATCTGCAAACCTTGTCAGCCATAGCCCACTAGTTTTGGCCTGTACCTCAGAGAAGTATACCCTGAACAACAGAGGCCCCAAGACTGATCCCTTGGATACGCCGCTCAGTATGGGTCTACTTCTTGAGGTGGCTTACCCTATTTTGATTAGGTGGGTTCTGTCAGTGAGCCAGTTTGCTACCCATCTGGTAACATATGGATTGATGCCTAGTTGAGAGTGTTTATCTATTATACCTGAGTAGGGAATATTGTCGAAGGCTTTGGCCAGGTTAAGGTAGGCTGTGTGCACCATCTTCTCCTCGTCCATGGCTTTGGTGACTATTTCAAAGAAGTCGACCAAATTCAACAGACGTGATCTCCCCTTGACAAAGTCAAACTGTGTGGGGTCGAGTGTTTGTAGGTTGCCAATTTCCCCATGGTAATCCGTCCATGGCCTTGCATTGTAAGCTAGTTAGGCTGATGGGTTTATAATTTCCCAGATCGGTAGATGCTCCACCTTTGTGTAAAGGGATGACAGTGGTTGTCCCGCACTAGGCTGGGACAAAACCGGTGCTCAGGCTTTGGTTGAATAAAGTGCCTAATGGTGCTGCAAGTTCATGTAGGATGCAGCCTAGGATGTTATTAGGTCCCATGGAGGCCGTATTTGTTTTCCTTTAAGAGGGCAGTGATGACCTGTTCCCTTAAGATAAAGGGAGGGGGGCAGGTACTGGGATGCCCTGATTTACTGATGAGGAGGATATTGTGGTGAAGTTTTCACTGAATCTGTCCACCAGTAGGTTGGCTATATCTACAGCATTTGTGTATGTGGTGTCCTTGACAACCAGTCCTGAACAGAACTGGGTGCTTCCTTTGAGACTGTGGACATGTCAAGAAGATCTTATGATTGTGTCTAGTAGATGCGGCCAGTTTGGCTTTAGAGGATTTCACTACTACTCTTATTTGCTTGTTCAGGCTAAGGAGAGATTGCTTCCAGTTGAGCACCTTTTCCTTCTTGGTCATGGGCAGCAATTTTTTTTCCTTTTGTTATATAATTTATTTATTGCAGATGTCCACCAGACAGGTTTACTCTTCCTTGCGGGGGATGATTTTGTTCTGTCAGGTATTCCTGATTCCATGCATCTGTATAAATACCTGTATAGTACTTTGGTGTAGATTTGGACATTGGTGCCAGTTCCTACAAGGGGGAGGGGGCTGTTTATACCATCCCTCATGAGGGTGTAATCAGCTTTGGAGAAATTGTTTTGTTTGACCCTAACTAGAAGGGGGGTCAGGGAAGATGATAACTTCGAAAATGACAGCTTTATTGTCGAATCTTACCAGGGAGGATGATACTGTACATGTGCTGCAGTGGTTACCAATGTTGGTTAATACCAAGTGCAAGATATTATCACCTCTTGTGGGGGTATCCACTAGCTGTTCCAAGGCATTTGCATTCATAAAATCAAGGAATCTCTGGACATTTGTGGTCTGACATGAGTAGTTTTTCCAGTCTATGGTTGAGTAGTTAAGACACCCAGGATCAGGGTAAAGCGTTGAATCTTGATAGATTCGAAGAGGTCCATATAGATGGAGTGGGCATCTTGTGTCAAATTTGGGGGCTTGTAGCTAGCTGTGATTTGAATAGGGGTCTTAATCAATGGTTAACTGAACTTGGAGTGTCTCCTGTGCATCATACTGTTTGACCAGCCTGAAGGTATCTGTGTCTTTAATATAAATTGAAACTCCACTGCCTTTGGCTTTGCTGCCCAAAGTTTGGGGTCTGAATGTATGATAGGATGAGTAACCAGGTAAGGCCGGGGTGCTGTCTGCAGCTTTAAATCAGGTTTCTGTGACTGCACAAATGTCAGCATCTTCCAGGGATAAGAATGCTTGCAATGAGTGCAGTTTCATGTTTAGACTCCTAGCGTTTAGCAGCATGACCTTTATTTGCATTTTGTTGAAATTTCTATGTTGGTAATGTCGACCTCATGACTTTTCCTAAAAAAGGCATTGTGGGGGAGGCAAGGGCCTTTGCCAGAAGCCTGAAGCCCAAGTGAGACAGATGCATTTAACATTGATATACATCCAATAACTGTTTCAGATCATGCACCAATAATTACAAAGATAAAAATGCAGGGTAATGAAATAAAGATGAGACATTGGCTCTTCCCAACCTAACCATTAAAAAGAGAGAAATTTTAAGGAATGGGTAGTGGAAATTATCCAGGAGTTATTAGGGTTGATAGAAGGTACTAGAGAAGTTATAGCTATTGAGTGGGATAAAGTGAAAATGGATTTTAAAAACAGGGTAAAAATAAAAGAAAGAAATTTGGTTTAGTAGTAATAAAAATTATTTTGAAGTACTGATAAATGTTGAAGTAGCACAGGATAAGGGGAGTCTCACAGATTAAGAGGAGGCACAATTGCAGAGAAGAAAAACAAAGGGAATACCTGGATAATGTGCATGTGTTTGATGCTGTTAAGCAACTGTTTTTGATAACGCCAGAGTACAAAAGTTTTTGATGTAAAGACTTCAACAACAGAAGATAGAAAGGGCTTTTCCCAGATTTAAGGAGCCTGTAATAAGAAAATTACCAAAGATCCTGTAGAATTGTTAGCGATATTTCAGAAATTTTATAGAAATTTGTATAAATCAGAGAAGTGGGGCAAACAAGGAAAAGCACAAATGGAAATATTTATGAACGGCTTACATGTGCCAAGGTTAGAGGTAGCTGAGGCCCAGCAGCTAACAGTTAAGACAGGAGGAGATGAGATAAAAAAGGTAATGTATAACCAATTTACAGGAAAGTCTCCAGGAATAGATGGTATTCTGGTGGAAGTTAGGAGGGAAGAACATGATAAAGGTTTGAGTGGTTTTATTTAACAGTATTTTAAAAGGAGGGGAGGCAATACCATCCTGGAAAAAAGCTGTGGTGAATGTAATACCTAAAGATGGTAAAGACCCATCTGATCCAGCTTCATATAGGCCCATTTCAATTTTAAACCACGACTCTAAAATGTTTGTCTATAATGGTTACAAGCATGGCAAAGGTGATGCCAAAGTTGATAAATATGGACAATGTGGTTTTCTGGATGGGGGGCAAACATTTGACAACATTAATAAAACAATGATGATCGAGAGGGAAGCAGAGTGTAAGAAAAGACATGGTATTAGTGGGTCTTGATGCAGAAAAAGTATTCAACAGGGTAAGCTGAAATTTTCTGAGAAGGGTAATGGAAGCCTTGGCATTTCCTGACAGAATGATAAGTTTAATTAGAAGGAGGCAGAAATTAAAGTGGCTGGGTACCTCCTTCATAAGTTGTGTCTGAAAAGGAGAACCAAGCAGGGATGCCCTCTTTCCCCCTTGTTATTTGCATTATAGTTAGACCCACTGGCAAAGAAAATAAGGGACTTCAAGGATATAATTGATATTGTAATCAAGAAACGTTAGCTTCATTTGAAGATGATGATATTTTGTAAGTGATAAATGCAAAAAAGTACATCTCAGTGTTGTGGAACATTTTGAGTCAATGTCAAAGTCTTTTTGGGTTATAAAATTATTGAAGGTAATACAAAGGCTGTAGATATAAACTATGTATCCGCACATGAATTGGTCCAGCAATACCCATATTTATGGGGACATAAAATTAAATGTTTAGAAGTATGAATTAAAAAGGATTTGGTTATGGCAGCTAAGGATATGTATGAAGAGACTAAACAAGCGATGATACCAACAATGAGAAACTGGAAGCCCTTGTCTGTAGATAGCAAGATACAAGCAGTAAATATGTTTTTAGTCCCTTTAGTTTTATAAACAGGTCAGGCCTATTTTTAGCAACCAGTGGAGAAGTTGTGGACAGTAATTAATAAAAAAATGAATTTTATTTGGGAGGGGAAGAGGGCAAGAATAGAGTGGGATAAGTTGATTCAACAGAACAAGAAGGTTTAGGATTACTTGTTTTAAAGGGATAGTGTAGAGCTACAAAGTTAAGGCTCCTATGTATAACACAAGCAGAAAGCTACAATTCAAAGAGGAAAGGGATGATGAAGGAGGGAGTGTAATTCAAGAAATAAGGCGAATGGAATTTTGGGTGTAGCTCTAACAAGAGTCAGACAATATATTTTATTCATAAGGTAGCAGAAAGTATACTAAGAACTAAACCAACATGGAAATTTAAAAGAGAGTTTTTGCTGATAGGGATGGGTGCATTGAGCGGTACAGAGAATAGACAAGGGATGGCTGGAATTCACTGGAGGTGTGATGAGCTGCCAGACTTTAAAAATTCCCTACATAGTACTTGGTCAGAAATATTGGGTGAGCAAATGGGTGTAACTAAGGAAATTATTTTTTGAGCTGGGATACAGGATCAGCACAGGCACCAAGTCTAATTCTGGTGGCTACCCAAAAAGCAATTAGAAAATGGAAGTCAAAGTCTAAACCAACTGTATCTGAAGTAATAAATATTGTAACGATGATAAAAGAACTGGGAGTGGGATCTATATAAAAGGATAGGAGCAAATTATGTAGAAAAAATAAAAATTGTGGGAATAAAACATGTAGAATAATGTTTTGGAGGAAGAGTGACGTTTAAAGGGAGGCATGAATTGAGCAGTATATGAAATGTTGGATTGATGATTGCGCAGAAAAATATATGTGATGTATAATGTTTGTAACTGAGGACATGCTAATATAGTTTATTTACTTGTGTAAATGTATGTTTGCTAGCGTCATAAGTGATAATTCACTAAAGGTGTTTAAAAAAATGTCAGCATGCAGATGGGGATAGTGACACTTTTAAGCAGCATAAGCCATTGTAAACAGCAGCTAGAAGGGGGGAGGGTGTTGGCATCTCATGGTCTGGTGAATTATTCAGTTACAAGACCAGTCTTCTTAAAGGTTATTTGGATTGAGTAGAAGATCTTTGCCACAACAGACACATCCCACATAACTAACTGCAACACACAAAAAAAAATCAGGTTTCCTTTGGTAGAGGAGCTGAAGATAAAAAATATCTTGAGTTGAGTACTTGAGAACTGCAATAGAGGAAGCCACCCTAGTTATCCACTTACATTACATCCCTTCAAAGATCAGTTAATAGTATGAGTCATTATGTATTGCAGCTTTATCTCCAGACAGAATTAAACCCAAATCCACAGAGATACAGAACATGTATTTTATGTAGGGTATTTGCTACTGGTGGAATATTGGGAGAACTGTATCCCATGGTGATGGAAGAGCATTTGAAAGACTTGTTGTCTTCACTTGGACCTGGGGGCAGAGGAGGTTTTGGGTTCATGCAGTTCCTTGAGGGGAATACATGTGGTAAATTGCTTCAGAATTTTGGTTTCTGGAAAGAGAATATGGGAGAGTTATAGTTGTTACCCTGTAATGAAAGTTGGGGTTCTCAATGTTTTTGTTAGTTTAAATACCTGTACCACTGAATTTCATAACTATGCTGGCATGGGTAAAGCAGTGTTGTTGCTTCCCACCTAGACTGAAGATGCTGACTTAATAGATGGGTGTTTGATGAAATTTCCAGATGGATTGAGACAAAACCTACAAGAATTCTATAATTTTGTTTTATTAATGAGTAGATTTAAGAATGTATAAAATAAGACTGCGAATGAGTGGGCTTACAGGATGCCACTGTGTAATTTGTGAGAAACAGGTTTTGACAGTATGGGTGACTGGTGTTCTTATACATTAGTTACGATTGCTTTTGTTTGCAACCATCTCCCTGGCTGGAATTAACATTACTGACATATTGTAGTGTAGTCTATCTTGTGTTGTCTAACATCTGGGTATTAGTACAACTGATATGGAATGGTGTCTAGTTTTTGCAAAAAAAACTATATAGTTCATTGGAGGTGCTAGAGTTGGTTTTGCTACTAACGTTAAGTACAGTTTCAAAATGTTTTACTGTACTGTTGAGTAGCATGTATATAACATGACAGTCTTATGTTTTATAATCTGTTACATCTGATTAAAAGTGACATTCCTGTAGGCATACAGGTGCAGATACATGCTATCAGATTTCTTTTTCTCACTTTTATCCTGGCTTCATTTATGCTGTCTGTCTGTCACCTACAACGTTCTTAAGAGAGTCATGGCTGTCATCCAGTTTCTGTTTCATACCCCTTCCCACATAGCTGATGTGTGTCCTTTCTGTTATGAGGATCTGCTCTGTCTTTCCTTGTGAGTGTGCATGTTCCTTCACACACACACACACACACACACACACACACACACACACGCTACTGTGTAGGTACAGATTGGCAGAGCCAAGCAAATGTCCTCAGCCCATACACTGCATGGCTTTGATTTATGTCTTTCTGTCTCTAGTAGATAATAGCTTTGTAGCTGGCCAGACTGCATGGGCAAACCAGCTTGGGCTTATCACTCCTTTCCTTTGCTGTCAGCTCTTCTATGCAGCTAAGTAGATACTCTGAACTTGTATATAATGACTCCAGAGTTGTGTAAAATTGTGGAAGAGATTTTTGATCAACAATAATTCAGATAAAAAATGTCAAATTTCAAAACTTGCTTTCATACCATTAAAGCGGTTTTTTTTTTGCATGACAAGCTCTAATCTGTCATTTCTCTGGAGTTGCTCTTTTAATACCGCTATATCAGTGGCAATAGTTATGGTCCTGGGAATTTCAGCAGGCATCCCATATAGCAGGAGCAGTTTTGTGGAAAGAATGCACAAAGTAGTTGGCATTGAGTTATTAGAGTGTACAGTGTGGGGGGCGGGAAGAGTGAGGCATAAGTTTAGAACTTATTTTGTATATGATGAGAGAAAGTTTGATTTTTGGCCTGTGTGGAGGGTGTTGCTTAGATAAGGAAATAGAGTAATGGATTCTAGCTTTTGAAAGATGGCTACAATGACATATTTTATTTTAAGTCTTTTATTTTTTTTATTTATTGCAACTAAATCATATTTTAGATGTTTCTTAATGAGACAAGAAGGGCATATTCAGGTTTAGGTATAAGTATGTTTTTCACAGTGGATTTGTATTTTCTTTGGTGAGTTTAGTTGTTTAATAGTTAAACTTCATTTGCTTAAGGATTTTTGAAAAATTGAATTGTCAACATGAGAATGGAAAGTCAGGGAAGTTTCACGTAGAACAGCTAGATTTTTTATAGAATCAGTCTTCCTCAGTGCTTCCCAGTTACACTGACTGGCCTTCAGTTTTCATATTCACATTGGATGAAACAGCATTTTACTTCAGATTTTCTTAGCCATCTTAAACAAACATGCAGCCTCTTACAAAAAAAGTAAGATGCTTCTCTTCCTTGGCTTGGATAACTCCAAGAAACACTAAATTAATGAGTATTAAAAACCTCATCCCACTGTATTAGTTTCCCTGTCTAGTTATTTGCTGCCAATACTGTGGTTTCTTTGCCAGTTTTCTCCAGTAAATTCCATCCCCCTTTTGCCTATTTTCTGTACCCCTACTTGCAGTCATCCTTAATGGCAAAATCTTTGTTCATTCTCATGGTATCTTAGCTTTTAGAATGCATTCTACTACTTTATGAATATAATATTAACTATGGTTATTATTATTCTTTTTAATGGTCTGCATATGAACTCCCACTCTCTCTTGCTGTCTCTACTTCAACCCCCCCGCCTTCATCATCATCCCTTCAACATTGTTATAACCTTCTGCTTATGTTATGTATACAAGCCTTAACTGTAACTCTAAATTATCCCTTCAAATCAATTAATACTAAAACACCTTATCCTTTTGGAAGGAGCATATCATCACACTTAACTCTTAATCTCTTCTCCTCCTGGATTATGAATATATTACTTCAACATTTTATTATTTATTGTTCACAACTTCTTCTGTGGTCAATGAAAATATGCTTGACCCATATATACCATTAACGCGACTAAAAGCATTTTCACTGCTTATAGTTTACTCAGTGGCGTTGCTAGAGTTTGTGCTGCCTGGGGCTGTCTGAGTTTGCCTCCCCTACCCCCTCAAAAAATCATGGTCAAGTGCCCCCCCCCCCCAAGCCAATCCAGTGTGCCATTATTTGGCTGTTTCTCCCCATTTACAATAAACACTGTAATGTTCATACTGCTTTATGTTTTACTTCTACAATTATTACTTGTTTTCATTTAAAACTTATTTTAAATGTTATAGCACAAACACTGGTAGACTTTTGCTAAACAAAGCAATAGAGTCTCACAATGAGAATAAACTTCACATTAAAACTTCTCTGCTCTTGAAGCTGACATTCATTGAAACAGCATTGAAACCCACATTCAAAGAAAATGCATCTGGCCACAGGTGGATAAAGTTTACCTTTGAGATGTTTTCAGATCATAGGCCCCTTGCACACATATTTATAACCATGCAAACATACATGTGTTCTTTGATTCACCTTTCTGATTGTATTAAATTATATTCCTTGTATAATACAGCGCACTTGTTAGAGTGTGCTTTAAATTTATTGTTTTGAATATTTTTCCAGTAAGCAATGAAACAAAATGTATGAACCAATAATTACAAAATTGCCCAATTCAGAACATTTCCATCATAAAAGTCTGTTCAAACTTCTGTCATTGCAATTCACCAATATCAGTAAATATGCACCATCTCTGCAGAAGTAAAAGTCATCTAAATAATTCAACATTAAAGAAATTTGTAACTAATGAAGAGGTTGCTGCTAGCAAACAACTTTATATTTCATTGTTTCATCTGCAAAGAAAGTGCCTGTTGCCCTTGAAGAATAAATTGCCTATGTTGCATTAAAAAAATGATAAGCTAGTAATACTGCAATAGGGAATGGATGGCAAACTGATAACAGCTTCATAGTTACGGGATATCTCCTCCAAAGGAGGATGTTCTCAGGACTGCAGCATCAGAAATCCATCTGTACATACTGTGGGAGTAGAATCCACAGCCTTCTGCATCAAAAGCAAGTATACTACCTGTTGTGCTACTAACAATGCAAACAGACTTTAAATAAGCAGCACTAAACTTCTCTTCCCTCGAAGCTCTCAGCTCCTTGTAAAATCCACTTGACAGTCAACGAACTATATCTATCAACTTTGCAACATAAGAAGTCTGGAAAAAGCCAAACTTTATTGGGGGTGGGACAAAGGCCCAAAACCAGGGACACATTTTAAACATTGCTTGTATAATCTTAGAAAGTTGCTAGAATAAAATGTTTTGTATTACAATGCATTTCCCGAAAGATAGGAAGACAAACTTAAATGGCTGTCATTACTGAGTGAATTCAGTTTTCACTGATTTGCCAGAAAACCATAAATTTTAGGAGAACAGACCAAAAGTATGAGCTAAACATTACTGAAGACTGTTAGGTAAAACTTTCTGTTATATGCCCGGTCTCTTCCAGTATTCTAAAACCCTGACTTCAGCTGACATCTCCTCAGATTTTTCTGTGTATTTCTCTCTCCATTGCCTATTCTACATATGTGCATAAAGTCTTCTTTATAGAGTCTTAAAGGGGACCTTTATCAAATCCAAATGGTTCCTTTCAAAAATAAAAAAAGTATCACTGCCAGCATCATACTCAACCAGCCATTCATTTATTACAGATATTACACCCCTCTCTTAATTATGTCAATTGCCCCAATTACCTGTGAATAGATGATTAGTAATTTAGACTCAGAATGATTGACCAAAACCTAATCAATACAATTTTATCAAAGTATTTTCTTTTTGTAGTTTGCTTTGTATAACTTCCAACATATAAAGACAGTACTTATTTTTCTCCAAATTAACATCCTGCTGTACTACTACAACTGCAGTGTTTCTGAACCTCATACCCAGCACCATGTGTTCTTTAATAAATTACACAACAGAGGCATTTCTCTGGTATCCTGAGTATTATGTCCTTATCTATGTAAATGTTGCCTCTAGTCTTCCATGAAAATAATCTGGATAACAGCTAGCAAGCAAGCAAACAGGTAAATGGCATATTAAGCTATATCATAGATAAGCATATATTGAAAATAAAAATGAAAATCTTCCTAATACTTGTATAACAAAGTGTCCATTTTCTTCATTGGCCAAAATTTCAAACACTTTTAAAATGAAAACATCACTAGCCATAAATGTACTGTCCAGAGTTATCCAGATTGCTTTCATCCATAAATAAGCATGCTGAAAGATTTGTACAAACATTTAAGAAGGCTGTGAACGATATGTCCCCCTAGTGTAAGCCTTTATAGTGCATGATTGATATTTTTTTCATTAGCTCCAATGCTGTACACGCCAGGTGCACTACTCTGCAGCAGCATTATTCTTCAGTCTGGACCGTGGGCTCACATCAGTGAAACTAGACATGAGTAGATGAGAGCACAACATGCAAATAGCAAATATGAATAATGGGCCAATAAAATGTTTTACTACAAGAAATCAAGTGTTGGCCCTAGGCTACATAAGTAACTGATGGTGAATGGGCCAATGTGTTTCAGTCACTGAGCCTCTATTCTATGGCTTTCATGTGGGGAGTTGTATATATCAAATGATGTGTTAATCTGGTAAGAATGGAGAACAACCAGATGACCAAGAGCCATATGTTAGACAGCCAAATGTTGAAGAAACACCCAATGAATAAGCTGACAAGGGATGACGACCATCTCTCCCCCAAATCTTGGCAGGATAAATGGGACTCCTCAGCCTGGCAGGTCAAGTCTTTAACTAAAAAGAGGATGGATTATTGTAGGGATGTCCAGAACAAATAACTCGCCTCAAAACGAACTGAAAAAGAATGGATGCTTAAAAATTCATCTTACTTTCTTTTCCACCTTATTTTATTCCTTCATACACGTGTGCACACACACACACACACACACACACACACACACACACACACACACACACACACACACACACACACACGCACACACGCACACAGACTAGGGTTTACTATAACAGACTGCCTTATACCTTGGTATTACCCTTATGTAAAGACACGATATTATATATAAACAGTTCTCTTTCTTCATAAAAACATTAAGACATTATTTTAGCAATGTATTTACATGTCTTGATGTGTGCTGTACTATGTCATGTAACAGTATACACACACACACACACACACACACACACACACACACACACACACACACCCACCTACCTCACTTGGAGCAGGCAGCAGCAAAATGATCAAAGCAAACCTACTTTACTTGGAACAGGCAACAGCAAGGGTGGATCGAAGCAAACTCAAATGCTATACTGTATTTAAAATTTTTGTGGGCAGACAGGAAGAACAGGACATCTGTGCGACAACACACTCACAGACGTGATACAACCGGACTAAAACAACAGGACATGATGTGGGACTGTTCTTAAAGAAAAATGACGTAACTATTACAGTAAATGTGACAGTCCCTTAAGTGGCGCCCAGGGAGGACTGGCCCTCTCGCTGCCCCAGCTACGCCACTGATTTTGCTGTCCATATTCATAAACAAGAGCTTCCAGATCTGATGTTGTTAATCTTCTTTCCATTCATCATTGATGGGGTTCGGTTCCGAGCCCTCTGAACTGAATCAGCCTATTACCAAGCACACGCCAGCCAAAAAAACTCTTGAGTTAAGTCTCTACCCAGAATCCCCTTCTCCCTGTTACCTCAGATCTTGTTTGCTGCATAGCAGTAAAGGCGTGTTTCAGCAAAGCTCTCAGCTGAGTAAAATCTTTTTTGATATTTGTGTAAAAGTTTTTGGATATTTTCATATTCTACTAAACTTTTAATCTATCTAGTTTCTCCTCTTCGATATAACCTTGTATTCTCCACTCTACCCATTGTTACCGTTGGTAAACTTAAGTACCATTGTTGGTACGGCCTTTTCCCTTACCCGTGTGGTATTTCTTCAATACCGTAGCTGGCATTGCTGTTTCTTACTCAACCTATTAGCTTTTATTTCTTTTCAGGTGTTTCGCTTTCTTTTCATATACAGTGTGTTGTTATATTGGTATTTGCTGGTGATATTTTGTGATTTTTGACCTGGGTAACTTTATTATTGCTGGATTATACCGTTAGTTGTGGTGTTCTTTCTACTAAAATGTCAGATAAGAAATGTACCTCTGGCTTTAAGCATTGTACTTCTTGTAAGGGCAAGTTACCTAACAGTGACTTGCATGATGACTGTGTATACTGTTTGGGAGTGGCCCACTTTTCGGTGCAGCCTCCATGTGATATTTGTCAAAGTTTCAGTCAACACACTCTTAATGAGCGCAAAAATAAACTTATTCTGATACTCAAGTCTCCCTTCTCAGAGGCCATTTCTGTGATGGAGGTCTCAACCCCTCCTTCTAAGGACAAAAAGAGACCCCATTCTGTTCCTCCTTCACCATCAGGTGATCAAAGCAAACCTGGGAATTCTAAGGTCCCCAAGTTATCATTGGAGCATAAATCTGCCTCTTCGGCTCCACCTTTCTTGTGACTGTTGCAAAACCTTCGATACCAATGCCTATATTGGCACAGACCCTGCCTCCGGCAGTGATCATAGATCTTACTATGCCTATTTCGACTGTGGCACCTGTAGCTACTTCGGCTCAGGGCACACCTTCAACTTCGACTTCAGTTTCCATTTTGGAACCGACCGTCTTGGCACTGAGCATTGTACCGACCACTCTGGATCTGACCCCTTTTCTTCTGGTCTTGAAACTAGAGACTTCAGTGCCGACAGACCTTGCACCACGAACCTGATACTCTCCCTCAATAGACCCGTTTCTGGGCCAAGCGTATAGCCCATTTCTCGAACATCCTGACTCTCCATCTGGAGTATCTACTAGATCCACCAGGACCCTTTCGGAACATGAAGTGGTGCATCTTGTGGACCAGGTGTTGGTAGCCAGGGGGATTCCTTCACTCTCTAAAACCCATCCACCTGCTGAACTTGGGTTGCCTTATCCATGGACTCCATCTTACACTCCTCCTTTGGCCATATTGGCTCCGAAGCTTTCTCTTTAACATCCTTCTTGGAACCCATCACCTCACACCTACGGTGCACCTCACTCCTGCTCTGAGTTTGTCCCTTTGGTCTTTGGTTCCCACCAAACCGGTACTTCCTCAATCTGGGGATTGGAGAACAGGCGCATTGGCCCGGGGTACGGTGCTGACTTTCTCCTCTGTTCCTTTCTTGGTGTCAATGGCTGCATCCGTGCTGATCTTGCTTGAGGCTCCACCCGTGGGGTGGGTCCATTGGACTGGGGTGTGACCTGGTTCCGAGGTTGTCTTTCTCGGTTTCTGGGTCCCATCCCTCTTTGAGCAGGCCTGCCTTCCAAGTGATGGAGAGGGCTCTTGCTTCTGGTAGCACTCCTATGATGTTGGAACCCCAGTTTTTGACCCCCCCTGAGCTGAAGCTGTCACAGACCACCCCCCTGGGACACTGGGCAGAGAAGCAGCAGGACACCCATTCTTCCGAGTCCTCCTCAGAGACCCCCACTGAGGAACCCCCTCGAAAGAAGACATGCGAGAGGAAGCACATGGACTCGCCTGAGGAGTCCCTTAACTTAGGACACGGATTACGATGATGGTGAAGGGTTCCCACAGTCACCTCCTGATGATGTCTCCTTCATAGACATCCTGGAAATGTTAAAACATGGGACTGGAAACCTTCCAACCCTTGATCTGAGGAGTCAGTGTTCCTGCAGGCTTTTCGTGCCCAGCCCGTCTACCTCTTGGGTGACCCCACCTATCGACCAACTCATCCAGCTCATCGTGCAGCTCGCATGGAAGAACCCTGACTCCATTAAGGTGGTCCCCAGGAGACCAAACAAAATTCTGCCCCCTCCTGTTGAGAATCCGCACTGGTCCAAAGTGTTACTAGTTGATGTTATGGTGGTGGGCGGTGGCCATGAAAAAGGACTTGGCTGAGGAAAGCCCCACTGTCCACCAGCCCAACAGGGAGTCCCAAGCGGTGGACAGACTTGGGAGGTGTGTTTTTGTATCAGGGACATTTGCTGTATGATCCCTGAATTATTTTTCACATTTTACAAGTCTTCAGAGGGACTTGATCTTCGAACTCTCTGGGACACTCACAGGACAGTTGTCTGACGAGGTCAGGGGCAAGATGGCCGCGCAGCTAGCAACCCTAGAATACATATCCAACTTGTCCATGAGGTTGCTCTCACATGCGACCAAAGGGGCGGCTAGAGCAGCAGGTTCGGGCATTGTTATGAGACGTCATGCCTGGATGTGCACCTGTGACCTCGCAGATCCCTTCAAGTCTTCCTTTCTGAATGCTCCCAGTGAAGCTTCATCCCTCTTTGACTCCAAAGTGAAGGACACGCTAGCCAGGTGCGAGTAAGATGGAAAAACCCTGTCTGCCATAGGCCTATGGTTTTCCATCCCTCAACGTACCTTTTCCAGGAATCAGAGGAGTGGGAAAATGTGGCATAAGATACCCCCAGAGGCAGAGGAGGTAACAATTCTGGAAGACTCCCCTCTAGAGGCAGAGTAGGTCCTCGCAACCAAGGCGCCAGGGACTCTTTCTCTGGACAACCTTATCAGCGCTCCTGAGAGGCGGCCCGATGGCTTACCTCTGGAAGCAGTCGGTGATTGTTTCTTTCTGCACCAAGCTACCTGGCACTCTTGTCACCAGAAAATTATCACCAGAGGATACAACATTCACCTTTCTTTTTAACCAAAATTTCCAAGAAAACTTCCTGACATTCCACCCAGTCAAAGGGAAGCAACAGCGTCAGAGATTGTAAAGCTGTCTCAAAAAAGAGTCATCCAACCAGTCCCACCAGACCAGCATGGATCTGGATTTTACTCAAGATTCTTTTTGGTGCCAAAATAGACAAGGGACTGGAGACCCATTTTAGATCTCAGCAGCTTAAACAAGTCTGTCACCCAAACCGAATTCCAGATGGTCACGGTTCAGTGCATCCTTCCCTTTTTAAGAGAAAGCGATTGGATGTGCTGTATAAATCTCCAAGACGCGGATTACCACATCAAGATGGACAAACGCTCCAGGAGTCTGCTTCGCTTCTGGCTAGGAGTCAGTCATTACCAATTCCGTACCCTGCTGTTTGGTCTTTCTGCAGCCCCCAGAGTGTTTTGAAGTACATGGCAGTAGTAACAGCTCACTTGAGACTAAAAGGATTCCAGGTGTTTCCATATCTAGACGATTGGCTCCTCACCACCCCCACGAAGCATCTTCTGGTAACTGCCCTACAGCATACTCTCTCTCTAGCAAAATTGTTGGGAATAACGATACATTGGGAGAAATCAAATCTTATCCCTACACAACAAATAGAGTTCATTGGAGCAATGTTCAATACCCAGTCCTGTCTGGTATCACTTCCTCTTCACAGACTCCACCGATTGAGGCTTCAAATCTGAGTGATTCTCTCTCAAACATCAGTCCCTGCAAGACAAGTTCTTCAAGCTCTGGGTTCTATGGCGGCATCAATTCCAATAGTGCCCATAGCAAAGCTACATATGCAAATTCTGCAATGGCTCCTTCTTCTGTGTCAATAGTTCCCAAACTGTCATCCCTTGGATTACAAGATTTGAATAACCAACTGTTGCAAACAGGACCTGCTGTGGTGGATGAGGCCAGGCAACGATCTTTGGAGCCGACCTTTCCAAACCTCTCAGCCTACAGCCATTGTTACCATGGATGCTTCCCTGGTCGAGTGGGGGGGGGGGGCATTTTCAGGGAAAAACTGTCCAAGGCACATGGTCCACCTCGGAGGCCCACCTGCATATCAGTGTCCTAGAACTGAGGGCCGTGCTGTTAACGTTGCAGGCATTCCATGCGGCTCTCCCCTCCAGGGCAATTGCAATCCATTCAGACAATGTGTCAGTGGTGTGGTACATCAACAAGCAAGGAGGAACCAAGTCCTACCCCTTTTGTCAATAAGCCATGAGAATTTGGCAGTGGCGATAGCTTCCAACTGCTTTCTGATAGCAGTGCATATCCCAGGGAGCTCCAACGTAATTGCAGACAAACTAAGCAGATGCATCCTCATGCCCCACAAGTGGTCCCTCAACCCCGAGGTGGCATCTGTAATCTTAACAACACAAAAAAAGGTTTGCACGGAAGCAATTGCACGGCTCAAAGGAACAATGATTCAAAAGGAAACAAGAGCCAGCAAAACAAGACCCAGTAAACATACTATTTATTGAATAATACACAAGGACAGCCAAAAATGCACAGACCGGTTTAGGCTGGTAATCTATACACAGCCTTCTTCCCTGTGGACATTGTATCAATTGTAATAAAATATCTAAAACCAAAGAATTCACCAGCAGGAATTCTTCTACTGTATATGATATCAAATTCTTTGCCAATTGTAGTTCAGATTGGCTTATTTACTTAGCTACATGTTCATGTGGGGCCTTTTATATAGGTCAAACTTCAAGGCCCCTCAGACTGAGAATCTCGGAACACATTAGCAACATCAAAAAAGGTAGAATTAACAATGCTTTATTTAAACATCAATTATCACATCCTTCAGCTTCTTTTATGTTTACCATTATTGATATCATTCGTGGCAAAAAATCTAATAAAACGGGTTGGCATGCATTATTAAATTCAAAAGAGAAAAAATGGATTGTTAAGTTGGGTGGTCTTTTTCCACCCGGGTTGAATGACAAGTTTTAGTTTGAACCAATTAGATTTGTTTGCAGCCTATTTAAATGACAGCTTTGACTATGCTTATTTCACACTGAAGAAGGCTGTGTATAGATTACCAGCCTACCGGTCTGTGCATTTTTGGCTGTCCTTGTGTATTATTCAATAAATAGTATGTTTACTGGGTCTTGTTTTGCTGGCTCTTGTTTCCTTTTGAATCTGTAATCTTAAGCCACTGGGGGCAGCCTTGCTGCGATCTTTTCACCTCCCCATCGATCACTAAGTGCAGCAGCTACTTCGCTCTACTTCCCCGCAGGGGAAGTCACCGAGGTACGCTCTGATCCACGATTGGCCCATGGGACTCCTCTCTGCCTATCCTCCCATTCCTCTGATCCCACAATTTCTGAAGAAAGCACTTCAGTTGAGATGCAAGGTGATCCACATAGTCCCTTTCTGGCCTTGATAAGTTTGGTTTCCCTTTCTTCGGCCTCACCTGGTATTCTCATTATGGATGCTGGACCCTCTGCCAGATCTGATCACTCACTACCAAGGGTTGAGTCACCCGAACCTGTCCACTCTCAAGCTGACAGCTTGGTTTCTCCACTTCCGCTAGTTGCCAGGCAGGCTAATCTCTCCTTACCTGTTTGAGACATCATTCTGGCCTCTTACAAACCATCCACCAGAAGACTATATCAGGGTAAATGGAAAAGGTTTTCCGTTTGGTAAAAAAATAACATGCTAGACCCGTATTCGGCTCCAGTTACTGCAGTGCTTCAATATTTGGCTAAGTTTTTTGATAACCGTGCCTCTCCCTCTACAGTTCGCGTACATTTAGTGGCAGTTTCTAACTTCCACAATGGTATAGATGACACCCCACTTATTTCGTTACACCTTTGCAAGGCTTTCCTCAAAGGGACCTCTCATCTCAGGCCTAATCTCAGCCAACCTGTAGTACCATGGAATTTCACTTTAGTCCTCCAGTCTTAGACTCAAAAGCCCTTTGAGCCTGCGGCTAAGTGTGACCTAAAGTTCTTGTCTTGGAAATCCTTGTTCCTGGTAGCCATTATCTCTGCCAGAAGAGTCTCGGAGCTGCAGGTATTGTGTATCAAGAGGCCCTACCTGGTCTTTCATAAAGACAGTGTCACTTCCAACAAACCCATCCTTTCTTCCCAAAGTTGTTTCTGAATTCTCTATTAACCAGTCCATCGATCTACCAGTGTTCTTTCCGAATTTTGGCAATAGAGGAGAGTATTGCCTTCACACCTTAGACGTACATAGACAAGTAAGTTTTTACCTAGACAGGACCAAACTTATCCGTAAATCTGAACAGCTTTTCATCTCTTTTTCAGGACCTAAAATGGGAGAAGCTGTTTCCAAGGTAACATTATCAAAATGGCTAAGAGACTGCATACGTGTCATTTATTCCCTCCATGATGAATCCATGCCAGAAGTTAAAGCTCACTCCACTAGATCTGTGGCAACTTCTATAGCATTCCATTCCAAGGCATCCATGGATGACATCTGCACAGCAGCTACTTGGGCTAAGCCTCATAACTTTATCAGTCATTGCAAACTGGACCTGTTCTCCAGGGAGAGAGCTGCTTTCGGCTCAGTGGTGCACAGGAATGTTCTTCCATAAGGGCCGCCCATGGACCTCAAGGTAGCTTGGGATTCTGTCCCATCAGTGATGAATGGAAAGAAGATGAACAACATGAGATAAAGAAGTAATGTCTTACCTAATGTTCCATCTGTGTTTTTCTTCATCTTTCATTCATCACTTCCCACCCTCCTCCCCCTCCAAAGGCTCCTGGGGGATGCTTTGGGTCTAAGTGGTGCACTAGGGTACTTGCATAGAAGTGGCCTCGGCTTTACTTCCTTTCTTAGCAAACTCGATCTGAGGTAACAGGAGAAGGGCATTCTGGGTAGAGACTTAGCTCAAGAGTTTTTTGGCTGGCGCGAGCTTGGTAATAGACCAACTCTGTTCCGAGGGCTCTGGAACCGAACACCATCAGTGATGAATGAAAGAAGATGAACAGCACAGATGGAACATTATGGTAAGACATAACTTCTTTTTTCTCAGTTTTTGTGTTATCTTTTGTTTAATCTCTCTTCACCTATCCTTACTTGCCGTAATAGAAACCTTTTTAATTACTCCTAAATATTTCATCTTATTGTGTCCCTGTAAATGTGGGTGTTGCTGAACCAGTTTCTGTGTAGGTACATAAATTATGGTTATAACCTTTGTTTTTTTCTTTAGGTGAGAAAGGCCTCACTGAGACCAACGACTGGTGTGAGAACCATGGCCTTAACCTCAATGCTAAAAAATGTGCTGTCATCCTCTTTGGGAAAAACCCAGTTCCCATGAATTACCACATCGATGATAGTCCACTGAACAGAGAAGGCGTTATAAGAGATCTGGGAACACAGGTTGACAGTAACCTCTCTTTTGACCACCACATTGCCACTGTGGTCAGAAAGTCCTTCTATGTGGCACATCTCATTACTAAGGGTTTTGCATCCAGGAAGAAAGAGGTCATTGTCTCCCTCCACTCTTCCCTCATTAGGCCAGTCATTGAGTACAATGCCCCATTTGGTATGTACCTCACTAGACACCTGCAACAACTGGAGAGGCCGCAAAAGTACCTCACAAAGAGGATCCTAGGCCTTAAACAGTTACCCTTTATGGACAGACTTAAAAAAACTCCAACTATTCTCGATCTCATATCGCCTACTTAGAGGCGATCTCTGCTTGAGATACAAAGCCATGTCTGACCCAGCTCTGTTAGAAATGCCACATCTAAAGAAATCCCAGTCCCTCCACACCACATGCTCCAGAGACCTCAAACCTCATTACCACAATCAGCAGAATGTGCTGGAGTGACAGACTGCCCATGCTATGGAATAGACTTTTACCATACATGCACATACAGAGCAGCTCACTGGCCCTCTTTAAGAGAAATCTTGATGAGTGGATGGAAAATAGAAAATTCATCCCAGGGATCACTCCAGTGGCTCTACTTGACAGGCGCACTAGTCTGGGAACTAAGGTTGGGTGGCACGATGCCAGGATAATCCTATGGGCTAGGCTTGTAAAGGCTCCAGGGCCATTAGCCTGGAGCACACACCTATGAACCTATTAATTTTATATCCAGAAAATACTTGAAACCGTCTCAAAAATTATTCCACAACACTGAGATGTCCTTTTCTGAATTTGTTTGTTGCCTGTTTTTATGTTATCTGTAGTCCCCTCCCACATGTGAAAAACAGCTTGTATGCTTTCAGTAAGCATCAACTTTTAGTCATAGAAAAGCATATTGGCTAACTCTATTAAAAATAATAATAAATTATACACTGTTATATGTAATGCATTAAAGTACTCAGGCGGCCGAGGAAGCAACTACATGTGTAACTGTTCACTTCTACTGTTTCATACTTTATTTCTTCCTTTATTTTTTATTTTCATTAAACTTCTTGCCAATACCTCTTTAAAGGTTAATCTCATAGTAACAGGCAAATGTCTTTCAGAGCACTTTATTTTGCTGAACTGTTTGCCAATGTTCTTTAAAAGTTAATTACATTGCACCTTAAAGTTTTCATTTAGAACATGCTTCTCAACTTTCATTATTAATTGTCTGCATTTCCAGGCTTCTCATCTTCAACCAAACCTGGTGTTAGTGGAAAAGCTCAGCTAGTTGCTTTGCAAATGCAAGGAAGAAATACTTTTCTTTTAAGTCATTTTTTCTTAATTCAATTTGCTTAAAGAAACATTGCGTTTGAAGAACATTAATGTAGATGTCCATGTCTGGAAATACAGGAAGTAATTATCTTTTATTTCTGTGTATAATATGAGCAGTACACATGTACATTCCCATACCCAGCAGCCAAAGGTCACGACATTTTTTTAACTTTGCTTTTATCCAGCCTTTCTTCTCTTGTACAGTGTAAATCCTGGATATATTGTAAATAAAGATGATTTTTATTTTCAAAACCACAAACAAGTGCTACATGAAACGCTGAGTGAATTTAGGATGGTCGTTCTTCCTTAAGTCAAGAACTTTAACAGTCAGGAATACACATAATTCTCTGTAATGTTCTGTTAAGTATGATATTGCCAGTGCATAGGGCATGACTGAAAAGGGTCCAGACCTGCCCACCCAGTTAACAAATATGCAAGCAATAATGCCCTCCGGAGTGTGCGTTAATGTGTAATTAATGCTAGCCCAGGGGTGTTATGAGGCCTGACGCCACAGGCGGAGGGCCTCTACACCCCTGGAAGGGTGTTAATTACACATTAACACACACTCTGGAGGGCATTATTGTGCTTAGACAATGGGCTCGCTGTAAAATTGTTGTTTTACTTGCTTATTTATTTTTTTATATATATTTTTAATGTAAAATAGTTCCTCCCCCAACTGTTTCAAACTTGCTGTTATATATGTTAATGGTGTTGGAAGCATTTTACATCAAATATATTTAAAAAATAATGTAATGCTTAAAAAAAAAGTAAGTGAGAAAGTTTTACATACAGCCCATTCTGTCTTCCATACATACATACAGTCTCTTCTGCTTTCACACTTGTACATATACACACAGTCTCCTCTGCATTCATACAGACATTCACTCACGCAAGATCTGTCTCACCCTCTTTCTCAGTCTCCCACAGTATCCAGCTGCTGTCATACACACATTCACTCTCACTCTCTCTCTATCTCTTTCACAGGCAGTCTCCTCTGCTTACATACATGCATTCACTCACACATCACTCTCGCTTTCTCACTCCCATCTGTCTCTCTCCCTCTCTCTCTGTGTCTCTCTCACACACACACACACACACACACACACACACACACACACACACACACACACACACACACAGTTTCTCTGCTTTTATGCACCCATTCACGCACACATGCAGACAGAAAACACACACATGATCTCTCTCTTACATACATGCATGCACTCTCACACAAGCTGCATTTTCTTTTTTTTCCCCTCTTTTTATGTTACACTCGCTAAATACCGAAAGCACTGTTTAGCAAGTGTAAAATAATTGTTCACTCACTCTCACTGACATGCATACATAGGTTCATAGGTTCATACTAGGCTATCTGCCCTAGGGCATTTATAAGCCTAGCCAGAGTTGTGTGGCTTTCACCACCCCTTAGGTTGAAGAATACTATACCCATTAGTTTGCCGTGCCTCTGTCCAGCAGTGATACAGAGATGATCCCCGGGGTAAACCTACGATCTCCCATCCACTGGTCAAGATTCCTCTTGAACAGAGCCAGCGAGGTGCTCTGTCTCACATGGACCGGGATTCTGTTCCACAGCATAGGGAATCTCTGGGTGATGAATCTGTCCCTCCAGCACGTCCTATTTATATCCGTGTTGAGGTTTAAGTCTCTTGCTCTTGTGGCTCTGGTGGATTTGGATTTTTTGAGGTGGAGCATGTCCATTAATTCCGGGTTGGACATGGCCTTGTATGTTAGGCACAGGTCACCTCTGAGCAGACGGTATGCGACTGAATAGAGCTGGAGTTTCTTCAGTCGGGCAGCATATGGCATATTTTTGAGCCCCTTTATCCTTTTGGTGAGGAACTTTTGGGGTCTTTCCAATTGCTGCAGGTGTCGGGTAAGATACATTCCGAATGGGGCATTGTACTCAATCACTGGTCTGGTAAGTGAAGAGTACAGGGGAACAATGACCTCCCTTGATCTGGATGTGAATCCCTTCATAATCAGGTGGGCAATGTAGAAGGTCCTCCTAACCACTTTGGCAATGTGAGTGTCAAAAGAAAGGTTACTGTCAACTTGGGTCCCCAGGTCCCTGATGACCTCTTCTGTGCTTAATGGATTGCCACCTATGTGGTAACTTGGGGTTACCTTGTTTTTACCAAAGGGTATGACTATACATTTTTTGGCATTTAGCTTAAGGCCATGGCTCTGGCACCAGTTATCCGTTTCTATGAGACCTCTCTGAAGGATATCTGTGTCTGATGGATTTTCAACTATGGCGCCCAGTTTGCAGTCATCTGCAAACTTTGTCAGCCACAATCCCCCTATGTTTGCCTGCACTTCTGAAAAATAGATGCCGAACAAGAGGGGGCCCAGGACTGAGCCCTGTGGGACACCGCTTATGACCGGCTTGGAGTCTGACATGGCACCAGCAACTCTAACCCTGTGGGTTCTGTCCTTGAGCCAGTTTGCAACCCATCTTGTGACATATGGGTTTACATTTAAGCTGGTGAGCTTTTCTATGATATCCGAGTGGGGTATTGTGTCGAAAGCTTTTGCAAGGTCAAGGTAGGCTGTGTGAACTGCCTTACCCTCATCAATGGCCTTGGTGACTGTTTCAAAAAAGTTGACCAAGTTCAAGAGGCATGATCTGCCCTTGACAAAGCCGAATTGGGTAGGATCCAATGTCTGTAGGTCCCCTATGTCTTTATTTATGAGTTCCATTATGATCCTCTCCATATCTTTGCAGACCAGGCTTGTTAAGCTTATGGGGTGGTAATTACCAGGGTCCGTAGAAGCACCGCCTTTGTGGAGTGGGACCACAGTTGACGTATGCCACTCTTTGGGTACGTATCCTGTGGTAAGGCTAAGATTAAACAGCAGCCTTATGTGTGGGTTTAGTTCCTCATTGAGTTCGTGTAGCACACAGCCGGGGACACCATCCGGTCCCATTGATGCTGTGTTTTTAGCTTTAGAGAGAGCAGCTCTCACCTGGGCATTTGAGATGATTGGGAGGCTACACTCTGCTGGGATAGATATTTCTCCTTTTGAGGGGGAGGGAGGGGAGAAATTTTCACTGAACCTGTCTGCCAGTATGCTTGCAATGTCTGTGGGTTCAGTGATTTTTGTATCATTTTGGACTAATTCTGAGCATATCTGGGAGTTTCCACCCAGATTTCTAGCATAGCTAAAGAAGGCCTTATGATTGTCTTTTGAGTCCTTGGCGATTTTTCTCTCAAAGTTGGCCTTGGATGATTTTATGAGTGATCGTAGTTTTTACTAGTATTGATCAGAGATGTCTTCCCTTTTAGGGATTTTGCTCTATCTTGTAGTAGCTTTCTCCTCTTGTTGTAAAGTTTGTTTATGGCTGGGGTCCACCAGATCGGGCTTGCCTTTGGTGGAAAGGGTCTTGATTTTATTTGGGATTGCTTGATCCATTCAATCCTGGAGGTGCTCGTAGAAAGCATTTGTAAGGGATTCAGCAGCGTGGGTTGTGGTTTCCAATGGCTCAGGGGCCTTGAAGGATACCACACCAGTCTTAAGAAGTGTGAAGTTGGCTTTTGAGAAGTTCTTCACTGTGGTCTTTTGTTGGGGTGGGGGCGGGATGTGGATCTCCAGTGAGATTAGTTTATGGTCTGATCTCACCAATGAGGGATATACTTCCGGTGTGGAGCATTATGTCCCCATGTTTGTGATGATCAGGTCTAGTATATTTTCACCTCTTGTGGGAATGGTGACAAGTTGTTCCATAGCATTTGAGTTTATGAACTCCAGGAACCTTTGGGCTAAGGTGTTGGGGCTTGAGTAATGTTCCCAGTCTATGTTTGGTTAGCTGAAGTCACCCAATATGATGGTGTTTGGAGAGACATTTGTACTCTCCAGTGTCTTCAGGAAGGCTGTGTGGAGTTCCTGAGTTTGAGAGGGTGGCCTGTAACATGCTACAAACTGTAGAGCAGTTGTGCCTATGGTTAATTGCACCTGAATGGACTCTGATGCTTCGTGAGTTGCCACCAGCCTGGAGGTGTGGGTATCCTTGATGAATATTGATACACCCCCTCCTTTTGTGGTACGGTCCGGGTTTTGGGGCCGGAACACATGATATGAGGTAAAACCTAATAGTGCAGGGGTGCTCTCAGGAGCCTTGAACCAGGTTTCAGTCACAGCACAGACATCGATGTTCTCCATACTGAGGAGGGCTTCGAGGGCGTGCATCTTGAGATTTAGACTTCTGGCATTGAGCAGCATTACCCTTAGTTTTTTCCATTATTGTTTTCTAGGGCGGTGGGTTTAGAATTTGAGCCTTGTCTAAAAAAGGCACTATGGGGGTGGCAAGAGCCTTTGCCAATATCCGGAAACCCAGGGGTGACAGGTGCAAGCCGTCCCTTGCTAAGCAGCGTGGCTTGTCAAGCATGTCATTCCAGGCAGACAGACATTGGATCCCCTTAGAATGACACCAGAAATTAAGCCAATTATTAAAACTGATCATTTTGTCTCTGTATTGTGGCATCATTCTTGGTGAAGGTAGGATACTGCTCAGGGTCAGGGTCATACCAGCCTGGGCTACATAATCTGAGAGCTCCTTTATGTCTCTTTTCATGTAGTCCAGGGAGTGCGTCTCAGGTCATTCACACCGGCATGGACAATGACTGAGTCATACTTGTACTTGCTGTGGAGTGACCTGAGTGCTTGTGTTATGTGGCGGATTCTAGCGCCCGACAGGCAGCTTACTGTGACCCTCTCCTTGTTCAGTCTGGTGAGTGGGACGTCATTGTGTCTGACTATGGAGTCACCTATGACAAGTGTGTCTGGCATTGTGTTTGGCCTTAAGGGCTGTGACTGATTTGCACACTGACTTTGTGATCTATGTGTTGCTTGTGTTATGTCATGAGGTGGTAGTTGTTTGGGTGTCTGCTTTGGAGGCCTCTGCTGTTTTGGTAGATTTTTGATCAGTGCCTCCGAGTATGTCTTTGTGTGTTTATGTGTTTGATTTGTAGTTGTGATAGTTCTATGTGAGACTGGGTTTATGGTGTGTGTGGTTACCTTCTCCTCCTGTCTGGTTTTGCCAGTCATGAGTTGAGAGAGCTCAGCCTCCAGTTTGGCTATATAGTTGCATCTCTCGCATGTATTTGTGGGAGGAGGAGAGGGTTGTCTGTGTACATGAGGCAATTGTAACATTGCCTCAATATTCCCAGATTCACCAGCTGAGCAGGAGAGGACGCTAGCAACTGACCCTTTGACATGCTAGAAGAAATGAAAAAGTTTGCTGTGTAACTGAGTCAGAAAGGACACCTTTTTATCTTCTTTTTGTATATTTTACACTTGCTAAACAGCAAAACCTCTGCTTAGTGAGTGTAAAATAATGGTTGATGTTCAGTTTCCTCAGTCTGTGCTCCACAGTGGCTTGATAACTGCCGTGAAGCTGCAGCCTCATTCTTCTCAGTGGGCATTACTTGTATATTATACCCTGCTGAAGAATGCTTGTTCTGCAATCAGGGTATTGATGTACAGTTTGCCCATTGTCTGAACAGGACTAAAGTACAGTAGTCTTAAAATAGCCACTTGCATGCCTTGTTTTTGAACATTTGCATTTTGCATAATTTAAGGCTGACAAATTTACTACATGTCTGAATTGTGTCATTCAGTATGTTCATATGAAGTGAAAATAGAAAATAGTTTTATTTTAAGTGATAAGTGATATTTCTGTCATTTTATATGTTAAAATACACAGGCATGCACGTATTTCAGATTGTGATGTATGCTTTCCCTTATAGATATTAGCTTAATGTACATGCACTTAAACCATGACTCTTCGGAGACCTTATTCTGAAAACTTAATAAGCTTGACTTGAAACTTTGAAAAGAGATTGTCCTTTGAAGTTAGCGTTAAATTCATAGCAGAATTTTTTTTTGTAATAGTTACAGAGCAGTCATTTGGAAGCGGTAGTTTTCAGGTATCTTCAAAGTAAAATAAAACAAACGCTATCAAAACATTTTGTGTAATGCTGTGATTTTTGGCTTGAAAAGAGTATGTATTCTGTGTAAGAATGATTTTTGTATACTTTGGTTTGAATATGGAATCATTAAAAGTGACAGATATATTTTTTAATTAAAATCTGGGTTTCAGCTGCTGTTTTGCCTTTGAGGATGGGAGCTGGATCTAATGCTGTCTTTTAGACAGCTGAGCTATTAGAATTCCTTGAAAGGTTTATGAAAAAAGACTGAACCGTTTTTTAGACAGATGCATGTATACACAAACAGCAGAAAGAGCCACAAACAAACATTGTGGGGACAGTTCATAAAATGCTCATAAGTTCAGGCGTCAGTCATTTATGCCCAAAGTAGTATCTAATGTAACCCTTAACCAGTCTGTTCAGCAGCCAGTCTTTCATGCAGCTATTAGAATGATGAGTATGTTAGATGTATGCAGATAACTTGTGTATTATATTAACATCAACAAAGAGATTGGAAAGACTGAACACCTTTATTTTCAATGGATTACTATCAAAAATGCAACATTGAAAAGCGCAAACGGTGATGTTACCGACGCATATACTTGACTCGTGAATATTAAATAGGTGCAGTGGTCGACGTGGCAACATCGACAACGTGTTGTCAATGTTAATGTCGACAGTTGCCGTTACCAGACATGCTTCATGTCCCTGCCTTGTTTACGATATTATCAACTGACGGTCATTTGTATGTCGACATTCTAAATTTTGCACATACTGTGTTCAAACAAGTGCCTGTCACTTAACTGACTTTCTGCCTTTTGATAGTAAACCATTTTCAAGGAAGTGAAATAAGATATATTAGTTAATAAACAGGCCATGTCTAAATAAATGGCCTACCTCATTGCCTTTTTTTGTGAGAGTAAATCCTCTATGGCTGTGTATGAGATCATTGTGCTAGGGCAGCAGCAACATCAACAGTATTTCAAAGATTTTTTTCTGTGCAAGCCATCTTGCTGACACATGTTCTGCAGAACACACTTCACAAAACGCTGCAGGTTGTTTGGTATTGTTGTGGCCCAGTGGAAAAGATCTATGACTCTTAGGTTTGGGGACTGAAATAAAGTACAGATTTCCAGCCACGGTTTTTATGGACTTTGCATGTTCTCCCCATGTCTGTGTGGTTTCCTTCCACCTCCCAAATCATGATTGACTACGCTATAAAGTGTGTGTGTGTGTGTGTGTGTGTGTGTGTGTGTGTGTGTGTTTGTGTGTGTTTGTGTGTGTGTGTGTGTGTGTGTGTGTGTGTGTGTGTGTATGTGTGTGTGTGTGTAAAACATTAATTAGCCTTTGTGATTTGCAGTAAATTAAATAGGTCTCCAAGGACTCCATGAAAATGATTTGTGTTGTAACCCTTATGCAGTTTAGGGTGATTGCATTCCTTCATTGTGATTCAGTTTACTTTTCTACAAAACTGTTTGAGTCTGGTGTGCAGTTAAAATTGGAAAACTAGTCAGCTATTCTGTAAACTAATAGAATTATATGTAGTCTCATTTTTATGAGTAAAATACTAAATAAAGTTGTTATTTTTTAGGTATGGCAGCCCTGGTCATGTGACCAAGGAGTATTTTGAGTTTTCTGAATTCTTCTTCAAGTCCTATGCTGCTGGGATACAGCAGGTAAAAATGTTCTTCTGTCAGCATTATTAAAATTCTTAGAATGCAAAGAAGATATATACACATTTGATTGCAGTATTGCAGATGAGGTTCACCATAGATATTACTAGGAAATGCACCAAGAATATTCTGTGTTTTACTGCATGTATGGTCTTCAGTTGTGACCTGTGTCAGATATTTAAAAAATACATTCCATGTTGCTATTCAGAAGTCCAAGTTTTTCTTTTCAAGTTTTTAAACATTTGAAACCAAGGCTTATTACATTGACATTACTCATGTATTTTACTAAGAACTTAAACTTATAGCAGTGATTATTAGAAGGCAAAACATTACATGTGGTTTTTGTTAGATTTTATTTTTTTAACCAATTTGAGATTGTTTTTAACTGGTCTTGTGATCTTTATCAGCAGAAACCTAGGCCAAAGGTTGTCTTTTAACTGAGTTGGTTGACTTGCCCAGATAACTTCAGAAATGATGTGAAAAAAGCAACACTACAAATTGCATACTGTGAACATTACTTTATGTATTTGTCTTAAAAGAAATTGATGACAAGTGGATGCTTAATTTTTAAAAGCAGTACAGATTAAATTAAATTACTATTTCCCCTGTTCTTTGTGTTTGCCCCCCCCACTGAGACACTAAGCTAAAGTTTCTAAAATTCTAACCTACGTAGGGTCATTGACTTGTAGCTCAGAGTCTTAGGACTAGAGCTGCAATATTGACTTTGACACACCCACCTAGGGTTTTTATGGAAGCAAGCTTTTCCTCAAAAAGAAAAGATTTCCAAGATGGCTACACTCTGGGAATGCAGAAATTAGCTATTGATCAATGTGAAAAAAGAAACTGAGAATTAAGAGGCAGTGATAATTTCATTTTAGGAAGATTCAGTTACTGGCTGATAAAGACTCTGTCTGGATTCCTGCAAAGAAGAAATTTAGAGAACCTGAAAGAAATATAAATCAGAAAAGGTGAAGAGAAAACACTGGAGGAAAAGAATCCTGCAGTTCTTCAGCAAAAACAATTCAAGCTTCAGCACAAGATATTTCTTCCAATAATTTAGAGGAAAAAA
This sequence comes from Protopterus annectens, assembly GCF_019279795.1. NCBI lineage: Eukaryota > Metazoa > Chordata > Ceratodontiformes > Protopteridae > Protopterus > Protopterus annectens. The sequence goes on along the minus strand of NC_056745.1, from coordinate 769,824,924 downwards.
TAAATCAAATGTGCTTAGAGTTGGTGATTAAAATAAATTAATCCTTGAAAGAGTATATCAATTCAAATAACAAAAGGCTGGAAACTATAGAAGCTTTAACAGGCTATTTAGATGAACTGATAAAACTGCAAAAATCAGAGGCTGAAATTAAGAAAAGGCTGGCTGAGTATATTTCTTAAGAAGAGCTGTTTTGAAAAATGTTAGCTTTAGAAGAGAGAGCACAGAGAAAACCTGGGATTTTCTGCTGTACCAGAGAAATTGGAAGGAACAGACTCTGGACTGGTATTCCACCAGGATTTGTTAATTGAGAGGGCACATGAAGGGGTCTGTTAGTTTCTCAAAATATGCATTTGTCAAATACATCTTCATTGACAGATAGACAGCAAAATTCATTACAGCAAGCCACGGAATTTTTGCCAGGGTTAGGAATCACTGGCCCTCTAGCACTCTGGGACACACTGCACTAAATCAAACCTACCCAAGTGGGGGGCTGCACCCCCCTCCCCACACCCCCTAACTATAGATACCAACTCCGAAATTTCACTACGGTGGGGAAAAGGGCAAAGTTGTGGTGATGGCCCAGTGGTTCCTAAGCCTGAGAAAAATTCTGTGCTTCCCTGTAATGAACTTTGCTGTTTATCTGTCGATTAATACATATTTGACAAATACGTATTTCGAGGAACTAATATAGACCCCACATGAAGTGTATGCCCCAAACCTGCCCATAAGAAAGCATCCAAGACCTGTGTTAGTAATGATGCATTCATATTAGCAGATAATCCTTTCCAGCAGTTGATCCTCAAAAACTATGGCAGAAGGGAAAAGTAATTAAAATTGGAGACAGCAGAGTGTTTGTTGAAAATCAGAAGAAAAGCAAATTTTTTGTAGCAATCAAGGAATGCAGATGTAAGATTCATGCTGCTGTATTCAGCTGCCTTCAGAATATATTTCCTGGAAGGTCAAAGGCATTTTGATGCAGAACAGGCTAGGAAGTAAATAAAAAGTTTATCCATCCAAAAGTGAACCAGCAAACAGAAGAGGACTCTGCTTCTCATTTTTCTGACAATCAAGCTCATATAGAGACTTTGACAGTGAAATATTTTCCAGTGTTGCAAAGGAAAATGTTTTATAGAGAGAGAAAAGTGGAGGAGTTGACTAGGAGGAGTACCTAGGGACTTGAACCACAGTCAAGTGTTGGGAGATAGAGATGAACAAGATCACCAGCAACACTGAAATTAGTGAGTACATGGGAGACTATAAAGCATCAATTACATCTGTAAAATATAGCTTTGCAAGAAAAAGTGGCTGAAAAAGACATGACTTCTGTTGGCTTTAATAGAATTGTGGGTGGACTGTAAAACATATACTCCACTTTGTCCTTAATGTTTGAGACACTAAAAGAGAAAAAGTAACCATAATTTAAACAGTTTTTGCTCTTATTAGAATTTGTACAAAGCATTTCATGATATGAACTCCATGTTTTATGTATACGTATGTGTGTGTGTTTATTTATAGATATGCATATATATATATATATATATGTGTGTGTGTATATATATATATATATATATATATATATATATATATATATATATATATATATATATATATACATATACATGGGTCCCCTTTGACATGGTCGACATTTCAAAATGTTGAAGACCATATGGATGAAGACCATATGATCGACCTATTGAAATGCTGACCAGGCGGAACCGGCATTTCCGTACAGTGCCAATTGGAAAGCTTTCCATCTTCCACACTGTAGTGCTATCTTGGAGTTGGTATATTTAAGTTACAGGGGGTGTGGGGGGGGGGTGGAGCCCCCCTGATAGCAGTGTTAAGGTGAGTGTTTGTTGTTTTTTTTTTCTTTACATGTTCGACATTTCAAATGTCGATCATATGGTCACGGCCATATGGTCTAGACCCATGTGTGTGTGTGTGTGTATATATATATATATATATATATATATATATATATATATATGCACACACATATGTATAGTAAAGTAGTTTTTGCAGTGTGTAGTCGGGTATTTTAAATGTGGGAGGGGGTATCTTTATTGATGCCTGTTTTAAAGATATTAAAGTAAAAAAGAGATTTTTTTTTAGTTATAGGAATGTAGGCTGTACAATATAACAAGAAAAGAAATGCAGGAGAAAAGCAAGTTTAATGTTAATATATTATGATCTTGGGCTGCTGCAGTAGGGGTGGGGATGTAAAAGTGCAGTAATTATATGTAGAATTAAGATATTTCATCTTATTTTTACAATGGTGAATGTCTAGATTAATGCCCTTGGCTTAAGCTATAAACAAGTGATCTGATGTTAATCTTCATTCCATTCATTACTGATGGGTTTTAGTTCCATCCTTAGAACTGAGCCGGCCTTATACCAAGCTCATGCCAGCCAAAAACATTCGAGCTAAGCTTTTATCCATAATCCCCTTCTCCCTGTTACCTCAGATCTCGTTTACTGTGTAGCCGTAAAGCCACGTTCAAGCCAGCTCTCAGCTAAGTCTTTGATATTTTGGATAGACAAGTGTTTGTTGGAAAGTGAGATACCTTACTCTGCTTTTTTTTTTCTTGTACCTAATTAGCACCTCTTGGGTGATCCTGCCTGCAGACAAGCTTGTTCAGCTTGTAATGCAGCACGCCTGGAAAAACTCTGACAATCTTGAGGCAATCCCCAGGAGACCAGACAAGATCTTGTCTCCCCCTGAAGAAAATCCACATTGTTCAAAAGGTTTACCAGTAGATGTGATGGTGGTGGCTGCAGCCATGAAGAAAGAGCTTGCTGAGGAGAGCCATACTGTTCACCCTCCTAACAGGGAGTCCCAAGTGGTGGACAGACTGGGGAAGCGAGTATTTGCTTTATTGACCTTTGCAATTCGGTCCTTGAACTACCTGGCACATTTCGCCAGACTCCAGAGTGGCCTAATCACCAAACTATCTGGTACTGCATCAGAACAGGTGTCTGACGAGGTTAATGACAATGTAGCCTCACAACTAGTGACCCTGGAATCAATTTCCAATTCGTCCATAAGGTTAATTTCACATGCAACCGAAGGGGCGGCTAGAGTTGTGGGTTCAGGTGTAGTTAGGAGACGTCATGCCTGGTTGTGCCTATGTAACGTCACTGATCCTTTTAAGTCTTTCTTCCGTAATGCTCCAGTGGAAGCGTCTTCCCTGTTTGGCCTTAAAGTGAAGGACATGCTACCCAGGTGTGAGCAGGATGGCAAGACCGTGTGCGCCATTGGTGCATGTTTCGCCACTCCTCAGCGTTCCTTTTCCAGGAACCAGAGAAGTGGGAAATTGTGGCACAAAAAGTCTCAGGGTCCTTTTCTTGACACACATATGGTGAGTTCACCCCCAGAGGCAGAGGGGGAAACTCTTCCGTAAGACACCCTTACTGAGGCAGATTGGGTCCGCATAACCAGGGTTCCAGAGATTCTTTCTCTGGACAACCCTGTCAGTACTCCTGAAGAGCGACCCAGTTACTTTCCCCTGGAAGCAGACGGGGGACGTCTTTCTCTGCACACCAGTGCCTGGCTATCAATTACCTCTTAGTCTTGGGTGCAGAAGATAATAACCAGAGGTTACCAAATCCCATTCGACTCCTACCCAAAGCTACCAAAATGAATTCCAGACATTCCACCCAGTCTAAGGGAAGAAGTAACTCTACAAATAGAAAAGCTGTACTTAAAAAGAGTCATCCAGAAAGTCCCACCAGACCAGATCGGATCCAGATTCTACTCAAGATATTTTTTGGTGCCAAAAAAGACAGGGGACTGGAGACCAATGGCCTTAGCTGTTTAAACAAGTTTGTCAGCCAGACAAAATTCTGGATGGTCACTGTTCAGTCCATTCTCCCCTTTCTGGAGGAAGGTGATTGGATGTGCTTGATAGACCTTCAGGATGCGTATTACCACATCAAGATGGGCAAATGCCCCAGAATATTCCTTCGCTTCTGGCTGGGAGCCAATCATTATCAATTTCGTGCTCTGCCTTTCGGACTCTGTACAGCCCCCAGAGTGTTCACCAAATGCATGGCAGCAGTGACAGCTCACTTGAGACTACAAGGATTCCGGGTCATTCCATCTCTAGATGAATGGCTCCCCAACAAACATCTACTGGTAAAAGCTTTGTACTACACCCTCTCTTTGGCAAATCACCTGGGAATCTTTATAAACTGAGAGAAATCCAATCCAACTCCAGCCCATTCCTTGGAATTTATAGGGGTGACATTCAATACCCATTCTTGCTTAATCTCTCTCCCAGATCACAGGCTTCAAAGACTAAGGATCTAGCACCGAGTGATACTTTGCCATGACTTGGTTTCAGCTCGACAGGTCCTGCAGCTGTTAGGGTCAATGGCAGCATCAATATCAATAGTACCCCTAGCAAGGCTTCACATGAGACTCCCTACAGTGGCTCTTGTTAATCCAATGGTATCCAAATCGCCACCCATTTTCCTTCCAGATTTGAGTAACAAATCGATGCAAACCAAGATCTTTCTTGGTGGATGAAGTCAGAGACAGAACTTTGGACCCAATCCTTCCACCCCCTCAGCTCAGTACCATTGTGACTATGGACACTTCCCTGATAAGGTGTGGGGGCATTTTCAGGGAATGACTGTCCAAGACCCATGGTCCTATTTAGAGGCCAGTCTGCATATAAATCTTCTAGAACTGAGGGCAGTGTCTTTGGCATTGCAAGCATTTCAGTCTGCCTATCTTTCAGGAACAATTGCTATCCAGTCGGACTACATGTCAGTAGTTTGGTATATCAACAAACAAAGAGGAATCAAGTTCTATCTTCTATGTTGAGAGACCATGAGAGTTTGACAACGGGCGATAGCTTCCAACCACTTTCTAATGGCAATGCAGATCCCAGGGAATTCTAACATGATCGCAGACAAATTGAGCAGATGCATTCTCCTGCTTCACAAGTGGTCCCTCAACCCCAACTTAGCATCAAAGATTTTCAGCCGTTGGGGCCAGCCTTGCTGTGACCTGTTCACCTTCCCGTCCAACCACAAATGCAGCAACTAATTCACCCTAATTCCACTGCAGGGGGAGTCCCCAATAGATGCTCTTATCCACAATTGGCTCACGGGACTGCTTTATGCTTACCCTCCCATTCCTCAAGTTCTGAAGAAAGCTCTTTGGTTGAAAAGCAAAATGATCCTCATAGCACCATATTGGCCTCGACAGGTATGGTTCCCATTGCTTTGGCCTCATCTACTTTGCAGACCATGGGCCTTGGATCCAACTCAAGATCTGATTTCTCAGTCGCAAGGGTTGAGCCACCCTAACTTGACCAGTCTAAAGCTCACAGCTTTTCTTCTCTACTTCGATAATCGCCAGGCATTGTAATCTTCCCTCTCCAGTATGTGACATTATTCTGGCTTCACATAAACCATCCACCAGAAAACTTTATGCTGACAGATGGAAAAGATTTTCTGTTTGGTCTAGACAGAGAAAACTAGATCCATATTCTGCACCGGTCTCTGCCGTACTCCAGTACTTATCTAACTTTGAGGAGGGTGCCGCAGCATCAACTATATGAGTTAATTTAGCTCCATTTCGAATTTTCATAATGGTTTTGGTGACTCCTCTTTAATTTCTCATAGTCTAAGCAAAACCTTTTTGAAATGAGTCTATCACTATAGATCTCCAATTCAGCAGCCCACACAACCTTGGAGTCTCACACTTGTTTTACAGTCTTTGACACGGCCTCCTTTTGAGCCAGCAGCCACGTTTGACATCAAGTTTCTATCTTGGAAGTCTCTGTTTCTGTTGTCTGTTACATTGGCCAGACACATTTCTGAGCTCCAGGCTGTCTGTACCAAGCGTTCTTATTTGATTTTCCATACGGACCGAGTATCACTACTGACCAACCATTCTTTCCTGCCCAAAGTAATCACTGAGCTCTCTATTAATCAGACTATTAACCTGCCAGTGTTCTTTCCTAATTTTTTGAACAAGGGAGAGTACTGTTTACATTTACTTGATGTCCACAGACAATTGAGATTTTACTTAAGACAAAAACAATTCAAAAATCAGACCAGTTATTTATATCCTTTTCTGTTCCAAACATGGGAATGTCATTGTCTGAAGTGACCCTATCCAAATGGCTGAGAGACTGTATAATTTTCATTTGTAACCAAGAAAGAAAGTCTGTTCCACCAAACACTTCTGTGGCATTCCATTCCAGAGCTTCGATGGACATCTGTGCAGCAGCTACATGGGCCTCCCCCCATACTTTTATCACTCATTACAAATTGGATCTGGTCTCCAGGGGAAGAGCTTCATGTTAAGTTGTCAATCTCGCCTTCATTCTTGCTTGATGGGTTCGGAGCCGATCCTCGGCCCGACTCGCACTTGCTAAGCTCGAGAGTCACTTTTACCAGCTCGAGGCAGCCCCATATCCCATGATGCAAGGCGGTAAGTACCCAGATCTATGAGGTCCTCCTTTTACCAGCTCCTGGTAAGTGATTCACTTTTTGGATATTTAAGCCCCTTTTTCTAAAAAAACCCTTAATAATTAGTTTTTAGTTAATTATTTACTTTTTGTGACAGAAAATCCCTGTCTTTTCTAATTTATTTTAGTCAAACTTTACCCATCCCATCCCCTCCCTGTTAGGGTGTGTGTGTTTGTTTATAGAAATACCTTTTGGTATTTTATTTAAGTTAATTTTTTGACTGGTGTGTGTGTGTGTTTGTGTAAAGCACCATGTCAAAGGAGAGGGTCTCAGGTTTTAAGAAGTGTGACTCGTGCTGTCAGAAGATGTCTCTGACAGACGGTCACACTTCTTGCCTGGGGCCTCTTCACCTGCAGGACTCCTGTGCTATTTGTCATTCCTTCAGCCAGAGAGTCCTGCAGGAAAGACGCAATAAACTGATCCTTAGGGGCCTTCTTAAGCCGGAGGGCTCTCCGGCTAAGTCGGCTCCATCTAAATCAGTTAAATCTTCCAAGGCCCAGACTTCTGTGTCTAAGCCTGCGGCCCGACTCGTTCGAGTCGAGATCGGCTGGAGCCGATTCTGGCTTAACAGCCTTCGCACCGATGGCTATCGGTGCCGAATCTGTATCGACTCGGCTCCGATCGGTTCCGACACCCATGCATCGGTGTCGGCCCGATCGGCTCCGACACCGTTACTTTGGTGGCTGTATCGGCTCCGGCTGGAGCCGATATCGAGGTTTCCTGTCGGCTCCGAAGTCGGCTCCGACAGGATCTATAGTATCGGCTCCGCTGGCTCATTTCAGGGAGAGGGCGAGGTTTCCTTCCTTGGAGCCGATACTTCGGCTTCACCTCTTCTATCGAACGGAGCCATCGGAGCCGATCTTCAAGGTCATCCAGACTGTCAGATCATGACCTAGAGAGAGTGGTCAGTAGATTACTTAAGTCACAGGTACTGGCCCAAATGTTACATAGTCCGTCTCAACAGACGACTGTTGGTCCACACCCCGTTACAGTTCCTCCTTCAACTCTACCCCAGAGCTTGGAGTTGGAGTCTTCGAATGGTTACTGCTACGGCTGGAGGACGGATACCCCTTCTGTTCCTTCAGCCTCTACTCTTATCTCCTCTTGAGACCTTCCTTAGAGGGATTCGTGGTCGGGCTTCCATGGTCTCCTCCGAGGGTGAGTGGCATCGACCCTTGTCCGAACCCGCTCTTCCCCTTGGAGCCTCGGCCTTGGTGAGCTCGGCTCCGACATCTGCCTCGGAGGCTTCCCTTCGGTGGTCCCTGGAGTTCCTAGCTCTTGAGCGGGTTCTCTCGGACCTGCCTGGGAGGAGCATTCGAGGTGATGAAGAGTGTACTGGCCACTGGTATCAGTCAGCAGTCTGTTCCCGTAGCTCCTCCCTCTATAGTACCTGTTGACATCTCTGCCACTTCTCTTGCTACAGGACCCAGAGATCCTCCGCCTCAGGTTTCCCCATTGGGAATTTCCCCTCTTCCGAGGATTCTCCTGATGTTTCGGGAGATCCTCCTAGGAAGAGGACTTGTAAGAGGAAGCATGTAGACTCCCCAAGTCTGTCACTTGGATACTGACTTTGATGAGTCAGAGGGATCCCCTAGATCCCCTCTGAGGATGTCTCCTTCTCAGACATCCTAGAACTCCTGAAACAGAGGGAAACTGGCCCACCAACAATCCCTCTGAGGATGAGTCAGTATACCTAGAGGCGCTTGGATCTCCCACCTCCTGGGTGTCTCCGCCTTCGACCCCTTATGCAGGTTATTGCACGAAGGCGTGGACAGCTCCTGACTCTGTAGAGCCAGTCCCTAGGAGGCCTTCAAAATTTATCACTGCCCTGTGACAAACAATTCCTTACTAAGGGTGTCCCGCTGATGCCATGGTGGTGGCTGCCACCAAAAGGAACTTGCAGATCCTTCCGTGCCCGTCCATCCTCCTAATAAGGACTCTAGGACCATGGATAGGTACGGTAAGCGGATGTTTTCCTCAGCGACCTTTGCTATGCTCGCTGAATTACCTATGTCACTTCACCAGACTCCAGAGGGATATCCTTAAGGAGCTGGGTGAAGTAGTTCAGGATCCTACAGCTGCAGGGGCTCAAGAAAAAATTGCTTCGCAGCTAGGAACCCTCAATTCCATTGCAAACTCCTCCATGCTAATATCTTATGCTGCGGATGGAGCCAGTAGAGCCGCAGGTACAGGTGTGGCTCTTAGACGCCAAGCCTGGATGCGGCTATGTGATTTTTGGATCCCTTTAAGGCGCCCTCCACAAATTCTCCCTTTGATGGGTCAGCTTTGTTTGGCCCTCAGGTGAAGGAAACCTTGACCAGGTGCGAACAGGACGGCAAGACTCTTTCTGCTGTTGGAGTCCGTTTTCCACCCCTTCTAGACCTTATCCCAAAGGACAGAAGGGTGGGAAAATGTGGTTCCAGAAATCCCAAGGAGTCACGCCGATTCACGTGGTCAGTTTACCCCTAGAGGCAGAGGGGTAACAACAACAGACGCTCTAGAGGCAGAGGGGTCCAAAACCAGGGAAACAGAGAGCCTCTCTCTGACAAGCCCTTTCAGCATCCCTGAGATGTTGCCCGGCTGTCCCTCCTTGGAGGCAGTCGGGAAGATTATCACTGTACCCAGAAGCCTGGCATTCCCTCACTCAAGACAGATGGGTACAGTCGATCATATCCAAGGGTTACATAATTCCTTTCGAGGAAAGTCCCTTCCCTCAAATTCCCTTCCAGATGTACCACCCGGTCTAAGGGAAATTGCAGAGTTAGAAGTCTCAAAACTACTGCAAAAAAGAGCCATTCAGCCAGTTACAATAGACCATTCAGAGCCCGGAATCTACTCAAGGTTCTTTTTGGTCCCCAAAAAGACGGGAGACTGGAGACCAATATTGGATCTCAGCAGACTCAACAATGGTCACTCTTCAGTCAATTCTGCCCTTCTTACAGAAGGACAACTGGATGTGCTCAATAGATCTTCAGGATGCGTACTATCACATCACAATTCACAGATGCTCCAGGAGATTTCTCCGGCTGGGGTCCAGTCATTTCCAGTTCAGAGCCCTGCCCTTTGGTCTCACTACAGCCCCCAGAGTGTTCACCAAATGCATGGCAGTGGTCACGGCTCACCTGAGACGTCAAGGATTCCAGGTGTTTCCGTATCTCGACGACTGGCTCCTGTCAGCCACCACCAGGCATCAGCTTATACAAGCCAGGGATTACACAATAGACCTTTGTTCTCATTTGGGCATCTCAATCAACTTCAAAAGTCATCCTTATTGCCAGTCTATTACCTTCATAGGCAAACTTAAACACTGTTCGATGTCAGCTACCCTTACAGAACAAAGAGTTTCAGACATTCAGAGTCATGATCATTCTGGCCAGCAAGAAAGTACAGGCCAGAATGGTTCTAAAGGTGTTAGGTCTCATGGCTGCGGCCATTACTCTTCTTCCCTGGCTCGATTCTACATGCGCCTTCTTCAGTGGATGCTGTTCACACAATGGTCATACCAGCAACTTCCAATGCGTCACCAGATTCTGGTGACACAGACATGCAAAGAGCATCTTGCTTGGTGGATCACGTCGGCTCAGGTTCACCAAGGCAGGTACTTTGTACCCCATCCCCGATAGCCACTGTCACCACGGATGCCTCCCTGATCGGGTGGGGGTCATTAGCAGGGCAGGATGGTTCATGGGACGTGGCAGCCGCTCGAGAACCATCAGCACATAAATGTCCTGGAGATGAGAGCAGTGCTTTTAACGCTGGAAGCCCTCAACGACTTTCTTCCCGTAGGGACAATTGCAGTCCACACAGACAACATGTCTGTAGTTTGGTATATCAACAAACAGGGCGGAACCAAGTCCTACCCCTTGTGTCGAGAAGCGCTCAGACTATGGCAATGGGCGATCTCCTCTCCTCGGTTTCTGGTAGCAACGCATATCCCTGGGAAAACCAACATTGTAGCGGACAGATTGAGCAGAGCTATTCTCATGCCTCACGAGTGGTCTCTCAAGCAATCTATAGCGGAAGAGATTTTTCTGGAATGGGGTCGTCCATGTTGCGATCTTTTGCTACTCCCCAAAACAGCAAATGTCCAGACTTCTTCAGCCTCTTCCTCTATCAGGTCATCCCTCCAGAGACGCTCTGTCCCAGGATTGGCCCCAGGGACTTCTTTATGCCTTCGCTCCATTTGCTCTGATCCCTCAGGTGATCCAGAAAGCTACTGTTTTGAGAGCCAAATTGATTCTCATTGCCCCTTACTGGCCTCGACAAGTTTGGTTCCCATTCCTCCATCATCACCTTTTGGTGCAGCCGTGGCATCTGGACCCAGTGCCAGATCTTCTGATTCACCAATCGGGTCAGCTGCACCGGTCAATCCCTTCTCTCAACCTCACAGCATGGTTGCTCCACTTCCTTCCTTAGCCAGGCTTCCTTTGATCTCTAACCCAGTTAGAGACATCATACTAAAATCCTCTACCAGGAGGATTTATACAAGCAAATGGAAACGCTTATTGGGCTAAGGCCCAGAATATTGATCCTTTACTGCCCCTGTTCAGGCAGTCCTGGACTTCTTAGCAGAGATTTTTCATGCAGGCTCCTCTTCTTCCACAGTCAGAGTTCAATTGGCTGCTATTTCCAATTTTCATGTCGGATAGCAGATCATAATATTATGTCCCATAGGCTCTGCAGGGCCTTCTTGAAAGGAATTTTCCTACTAAAGCCTCCAATCAGGAATCCTCCTCCTCAGTGGGATCTAAATTTAGTGCTGACATCCTTGATTCTTCCCCTTCGAGCCAGCTGTTTCTTGTTCCCTGAAATATCTTTCTTGGAAAACTTTATTCCTAGTGGCTATTACATCTGCCAGGAGGGTGTCTGAACTTCATGCTCTTTCGGTTCGACCCCCCTATTAAGTTTTTCACAAAGACAGAGTATCTTTGAGAACTAACCCAACCTTTACCTAAGGTCGCTTCAAAGAACAATTTGAATCAATCCATTGATCTCCCTGTATTTTTCCCTAACTATTCAGATAGAGCTGAACAAAAGCTACATTATCTTGATGTTCACCGTCAACTTAGATATTATTTGGACAGAACAAAAAAATTTAGAAAATCTGATCAACTTTTGTTTCCTATGGATAATAAAAAGGCCTTCCTGTTTCTAAAGTGACCTTGTCCAGATGGCTTTCTTGGTCATCTCTGAAATTTATACTCAGGGAAAACAGCTGTGCTCAAAACCTAAAGCACATTCAACTAGGAGCTTAGCTACTTCTTTTCAAGCTAGACTTCCTTTGGACACTATTTGTGCAGCGGCCACTTGGGCTACTCCTCACACTTTTGTTTCCCATTACAAATTGGACTTGGCCTCCAGGGACAGAGCCAGTTTTGGCTCTACAGTCCTCAAGAGTTTGTTCCATTGAGCCACCCAGGATAGAGGTGCTAGGACGGTCCCATCAAGCAAGAATGAAGGCGAGATTGACAACTTAACATTAAGTTATGTACCTACCATAACGCTCCATGTTAGTTGTCTTCTCGCCTTCTTTCTTCCTCCCTCCTTCCCCTGGCCTGGACAGACCTTGTTATAAGAAACTGTTATGCTGAAGACCATTCAGACCTGGTCCTTCTTCCATCTGTAAGTTTTCTTTCTTCCTTTGGGAAGTATTTTATGCTTGGTGCTATTGCCCTTTGTCAGCAAACGAGATCTGGGTACGGGTACCTTGCATCATGGGATATGGGGCTGCCTCGAGCTGGTAAAAGTGACTCTCGAGCTTAGCAAGTGCCGAACCCATCAAGCAAGAAAGAAGGCGAGAGAAGACAACTAACATGGAACGTTATGGTAGGTACATAACTTCTTATTTTAGTTCACTGGTGCTCAGGAATGTTCTTCCATAGGGCCACCCAAGTGATATAAGGTAGCTGGGGACTCTGTCCCATCAGTAATGAATGGAATGAAGATTAACATCATCAGATAAAGAAGTTATATGTTACCATAACATTCCATCTGTGTTGTTGATCTTCATCCATTCATCACGTCCCACCCTCCTAGAGGCTCCTGGGGGATACTTTGGGTCCATTTCCTGGATTAAGGTTTTTTGCTCAGAGACGGCCGCTACTTTACTGATTAGGGCAAACTCGAGCTGAGGTAAAAGGGAGAAGGGGATTGTGGGTAAAATGTTAGCTCGAGAGTTTTTTGCTGGTGCAAGCTTGGTATAAGGCCAGCTCAGTTCCGAGGACGGAACCAAAACCCATCAGTGATGAATGGATGAAGATCACCAACACAGATGGAACGTTATGATAAGGCATCTTTTTTTGTAAGAAATTAGATTTGAAAAATAATAGAAAATGGTGAAAACCATAAAAAAATGTCAACCTTCTTACATCTGTAAACATATTAACAATTTTCCATTAGCAAATGTTTAGTGGGAGTCAAGAAGTCTGCTGCTAAGATAGCTGTACATTCTGTTCTGATGGAAGTGTACAAAGATTTATTGATGACTAAACATGGAAATGAGCTGTCTGCTGATCCAAGCAATTACTCTTGATAGTTCTGATCATTCTTTGCTGAGGGAAATGCAAAATTTAAAGGTACAGTGGCAAGCAGTTTATTGAAAAATAAAGTTTGAAAATTATAGGAAGTGAAGAAGACATAGCAGCCCAAATACTTTAATGTGTTTAATAGAACAGTGTACAATTTAGTTTTGTTTAAAGATAACCAGAGCACTTTTTATTAGGGTTAAAAGTTAACATTGTCTGAATGCATGCAAGCAATAGAGATAAGAAGAGAGAACATTCACTGTAAGTGGGAACACAGGCTGTAGCATGCATCACTGACCTTAATTTTAGGTTAGGTAATGCCTCTGGGTGCAGCTGTTGATTTGGTGCAATTGTTCCAGTCTGGAGGGAGAAACTTCATATCTGATGTTGTCAGTCTTCATTTATTCTTGATAGATGAGTTAGGTTCTGATCCCTCATAACCGACTCGGCTGTTATACAAAGCTTGCACCAACCAAAAACTCTCGAGCTAAGGCTGTATCCATACTGCCTCTCTTCTCATTACCTCAGATCTCATTTGTCTTGTAGAAAATTGGACACATCAGCCAATGCTCTCAGCTAAGTGCCTAAAAATTTCTTCTTGTTCTAATTAATTTTTTTAAAATCTTTAATTTCATTACTAGTTAGTGTCGTTGATACTTTCTTGAGTGAGCGACCTTTTTTTTAGCTTTCTACCCCCTTTTTTACCTTATGGTAATTCTCTTTACCATTGTTGGTAACAGGCCACTTCTTCCTTCTTAGCATTGGTAATCCTTGATACCATCTTTGGTATTTTTTCTTCTGCTTTTCTTTCCTTTCCCTTACCCGTTTGGGTATTCTTCTTATAACATAGTAGGTGTATCCTTTAAAAAAATATTTACTTGGTCTCCTTTCTCCCTTTTTCTATGAGCGAGTGTGTGTGCGCGTGTTGTGTGTCACTAACTGGACAACATGTCAACGAAACAAAAAGGGACCTACAAGTTTATACATTTTAAGGACTGTGGCAGAAAGATGCCCAACTTTGATGGGCATCCTTCTTGCGTCTACTGTCTAGGTTTCCCGCAACTGGAAATTCTTGTAATATCTGTAAGGGCTTTAGCACCCGAACTCTTGCAGAGTGACGAAATAAATTCTGAAAGGCTTATTAAATTGCCCTTTGGGTGAAGCTGTATCTGAGGCGGAGACTTCAAAATCTCCAAAGTCTAAGAAAAAAACTGGAGCCATTCGGTACCATCATTCCTGAAGGTACATGACTCAAAAAAATCACAAAAATCCCAGGTTCTGGACAGTCTCTTTGGAACTGAAGGCAAAAATACCTAAAATGTCACTATGTTCTGCTCCGGCATCGAAGACAGCAAGATCAGCATCCGTGCCATTAACTACTGAACCAAATCAAACCACTTTTCCACTTAGCATGACCTTGGTGCTGACGACCTCTCTGGCACTGACAATAGTTGCATCTACCAATTCGGTTCCATCTTCTCCGTCTATAAAGCAGACCATAGTGCCGAAGGTCAATGTTTTAAATATTCCTCGGACTAGATATTCCCCTTCAATAGACCCCTTTTTGGGTCAGCAGCTGAGTCCCTTTGTGGACAGACCAGAGTCCCCTTTGGAAATGTCGATCTGTTCCTCCAGGATTCTCTCAGAATTGGATGTAATCAGATTAGTGGACCAGCTTTTGGCAGACAGAAGCCTTCCTGCACCTTCACAGACCTCCCTCCCTCCTGGAGCCGAGGCTTACTCTCCCAGGACTCCTACATATAGTCCTTCTTCAACCTCCTCCCAGGTCTTGGAGCCCATTGCTTCAATGCTTCCGGTGACAACTGCCTCGGTGCCGACCATGGATCTCACCTCGGTGCCAGAATCTACTGTGTGGTCTTCGGCTCCTTCGGAATTGATTCACCCATGAGACTGAGACTTGGCTGTCGGTTCCAAGATCCTTAGACTGGTTCCGATTGTTTTTATGGCACCGTCTGTGGCTCTCGGGACCGTGGCAGTTTCAACTCCTTTTTTGGCTCCTACTCTGGGAGCAGCTCATTGGAGCAAGGTGTGACCCCGGTACCGGGCTTCCATCCCTCTTTGGGTGGACCTGCCTTCCAGATGGAGAGAGCTTTGGCCTCAGCGGGCTCCCAGTTGATTCCATTCCCATCAAAGTGCCATATTTTTGTTCTCTCTGGTTTACAGCTGCCACAATATGAAACATCAGGATAGCAGGCACAAGAGCTGCAAGATACCCTAGTTTAGGGTCCCCCCTCTTTGAAGTCCTTCTCAAAACTTCCCCCTTAAAAGCCACCCATTAAGAGAACATGCAAGAGGAAGCATCTGGATTCTCCAGAAGAATCAGTATCTGAGGGATACGGATTACAATGCAGGGGAAGGGTCCCCACTGTCACCTCCTGAAGATGTCTCCTTTGGAGACACCTGGAAATATTAAAACAGAGGGGTGATTGTAAGCCCTCATACCCATCCCCTGAGCAATCTGTGCTCTTGTAAGCTTTTTGTACCCATCCATCTACTTCTTGGGTCACCCCGCCCGCTGACAGTCTAATCAAATTGATGAGCGTGGAAGGCTCCTGACACCATAGAACCCATTCCCTGAAAACCAGATAAGATTCTTTTCAGCCCCATTGGTCTAAGGGTCTAGCAGTGGATGCCATAGTGGTGGCAGCAGCCACCAAAAAGGAACTCGCTGAAGAGAGTTCAGTTGTCCATCCTGCTGAGAGTCGTTGCCAATGGACAGATTTGGTAAGTGGGTCTTTGCTTCATCGACCTTCGCTATTCGGTCCTTGAACTTTTTGACACACTTCACTAGACTGCAAAGGGATCTGATAACTGAGCTTTCAGACACCCTAGCAGGAGCAGTGTCTGACGAGGTTTGAGGTAAGGTTGCCTCTCAGCTTGCCACCCTGGAGTCAATCTCGAATTTGTCTATGTGGCTTATTGCTCATACAGCTGAAGAGACGTTTGGAGCAGTGGGTACAGGAGTTGCCATTGGGTGCCAGACCTGGATGTGCTTGTGTGATTTTGCAGACCTTTTCAAGTCTTCCTTTGTCAGTGCTCCTGTTGATGCTGCTTCATTGTTTGGCCCCAAAGTTACAGACATGTTAACCAGGTGTGAAAAAGACAGGAAGACCTTTTCTGCTGTCGGCGTGCATTTTTCCACTCCACAGCGACCTTACTCCAGGAATCAGAGGAGTGGAAAAGTGTGGTTCAAGAATACCCAAAAGCCTTTTCAGGACACATGTGGCGAGTATTACCCCCGGGGCAGAGAGGGGAACTCTTTTGGAAGACACCCATCCCATGGCAGAGGAGGGTCCATGTAATCGGGGCTCCAGAGATTCCTTTTCTGGACAACCCTACCAGTGCTCCTGAGTGGAGGCCAGATTGCTTACCTCGGGAATCAGTTGGGGGAAGATTTTCTCTGCACCGTTCAGCCTGGCTCACAATAACCTCAGATTTACAATAATTACCAGAGGTTACTGCATTCCCTTCAGTCTTTTCCCCAAAGGCAAATCCCCCCAGTGTTCCACCCAGTCAGAGGGATCTAGCAGCACTAGAAGTTCAAAAGCTGCTTCAAAAAAAAAGTCATCTAAGCTGTCCCACCAGACCAGGTAGGATCCAGATTTCACTCAAGATTCTTTTTAGTGCCAAAGAAGATGGGACCGGAAACCAATCTTGGATCTCAGCCTATTGAACAGGTTTGTGCAAAGACAAAATTCCGGACGGTCACAGTTCAGTCTATCCTTCCCTTTCTAGAGGACTGTTGGATGTATTCTATAGATCTTCAGGATGCATATTACCACATAAAGATGGACAAACTCTCCAGAAGATATCTCCATTTCCAGCTAGGAGCTAGTCATTACCAGTTTTGAGCACTGCCCTTTGGCCTGACCATAGCCCCCAGGGTATTCATCAAATGCATGACAGTCGTAGCAGCCTATTTTAGACTACAGGGATTCCATGTGTTTCCATATCCCCTCCAGGCATTTACTGCTTTGCGCCATAGACTTTGTTCTACATCTTGCTGAAACTTTAGGCATTTCAGTCAACAAAGAAAAATCACAACTGTCTACCATTCAGGGTCTGGAAATTATTGGAGCAAGACTAAATACAATATCCTGTGTGGCCTCCCTTCCTCATCACAGGTTGTTAAAGCTAAGATCACAACAGCAAATGATCCTCTCCCAAGGCAAAGTTCCTGCTCGTCTGGTACTACAACTTCTCAGATCCATGGCAGCAACAATAACATTCGTTCCCCTAGCGAAGTATCACATGAGGCTGCTTCAATGACTTTTGGTGTCACGGGGTAACTTTTAACACACACCCCATGTCCCATCCAGTCTTGATAAATCGCTGCAAAAAGGATTTATCTTGGTGGGTGAAGCCAGAAGAAAATTTATGGAGATGTCCTTCATGGATGCATCTGCAGTCATAACAAGTGGGTTGTCCTGTCGTCAGGCAGCCCTTCAGTCGGCCGGATTCCAAAGTCCGGGTCCGGCTTCGGCTGATGTCGCACTCCACCCGACGTCATCTCTGTTGGTCTTCGGGTATAAAGGCATCAGCCGACGCCATTTTCCTCTGTCTTTCTTGCCGAAGCAGAAGCTGTTCGCAAGTGCCGGTCGGTCGGATCCAGAGATTACTTCTACCGAATACTACTAAGACTTCTAAAGCTAAGTACCCGCTGGGGACTCTTTCTTGCCTCAGCCGATGTCAGAAAAAGTTAACAATTGTTTAAACTGTGGGAAACAAATACCTCATAAAGATTTCCACTCTTACTGTCTGCCTTGTTTAGGCCCAGCCCACGACGTAGCAGCCTGTTCGCCTGTGCTTCTTTCAACCGACGAACGCTTAGGCGCGGTCGGAGTTTGCAGAACAGTTTTTCGGTTCTGATTTTGCGTACATTATGCAGTCGGATCCTCCGACTACCCAATCTAGCAAAAACGCAAAGATAAAGACCGACACTCGCGGTCCGCAAACCATGGTCAAGCAAAAACCGAGAAAACTGAACAAAGTACAGCTGAACCTATTCCTACAACTGAGGCCCCTGCTACAACTCTTGAAACGACCTCAGAAATTTTACCCACTACGGTGGTTGACTTATCAGACACCATCCCTTGGATGTTTCTACCCCAGCACGTGGTGCTGCTAGGCCTCCAGCAGCCATGTCCATTAAGGCCTTCGCCAGGGCTAAAGCAGCCAAGACTACTAAAACAGTGCCTGTTAAACCACCCACATCCAGGCCCTCTTCTAGTTCTCAAATGCTTACTTTGGCAGAAGATTTAATTTCTTTAATTAGAGGATCTCAATCTCACCCAGACAGGGCCTCTCAGCCCCAGAGAAGAGACCTAGGGCAGAGCCCCGAGCCAGTGTCCTCTGATGATTCTGCTGATGAATCAGACATAACTGACCAGCCAGAGGCTCCCTTCTCCAATTTTGAAGATTCTGATGCTGAAGAATCCATCCCAGCTGCTTCCCCACCAGAAGAATTCTCCTTTGGGGAAACCTTGCATGCCATGCGAGAACAGTTCCAATGGCAACAACAGGATTTTTCAGACTCCAGAAAAAGACTTAGAACTTTTCTGCACCTCCCACAGCACAGGCCCTTAGCTATACCCCCTGTTCTCTCTGTGGTGGATGATGCTTTCAATGATGTTTGCTCCGCTCCAGATTCTTTACCTCCAGCCCCTGCCAAACCAGACAGATTTTACAGGGTGCCAGATACTCATCACCACCTTTACAAGGCTCCACTTGCAGACCCAGAAACTATATCCCAGGGCCCCAAGGCAGTAGCCACCATAGCTAAAAACCCTATTCCTTCTGAAAGGGAAGCAAGGTCATTAGACAGATGGGGTAAAAAGGTCTACACTTCAGCTACTCTCTCAGCTAGAGCTTTAAACTGTCAGTTTCACATGATACAATACCAAGAGTTTATGCTTGATCAGTTAACTAAAAACTAACCACTGATGAATCTCTTGATAAGAAATATGTATTAGAGATGGTAAATAACATACAACAGGTTAGCAACCATTCCTTAAAATGTGGCTATGATGCACTGGAGGCTTCATTTAGATCAGCCATGACAGGCACAGTGATAAGAAGGCATGCATGGCTAAAGGAACAAGCTTTACCGGATCATGTTAAAGCTAAGTTGCTAGATGCTCCTATGGACAAGACAAGTTTGTTTGGTACATCTGCCCAGCAGGTTATGAAGAAAATGGAAGAAAAGGCAAAATCTGTTCAAACTGTTAAAGATTTCTTGCAGGTTCAACCCCAAGGTTTAGCAGGAACTGGCCTGCCAAAAATTGGTCCTTTCCTGACTCCACAAAATTTCAAAGGGGCAGGAATAGACGCTCCAGAGGCAGAAACCAATCCAGAGGAGGTGCCTACAGAGGAAGACAGTGGCAAGGTAACAACAGAGGCACAGACACAGCCACTGCCACTACATCAACACAACCACAGTGACTTAACCTAAATCCGCCTACCAGGGAACAAATAGCAGCTCCTCTAGGCGGAAAGTTAACCCTATTTTCAAAGAACTGGCACTACATAACAAAGGACAAGTGGATTTTACAAACCATAGATCAAGGTTACCGGTTTCACTTCCACACTTTTCCAGTCAAAAGAGGAATGCCAAATCTACCTCCAAATCAAAAAACAGAGGCTCTACGCCAGATAATGGAGTTAGCAAACATGAGAGCTGTGGAAAGAGTGCCAACAGCAGAGCAAGGAAAGGGGTTCTACTCCAGACTATTCCTAGTTCCAAGAAAGGAAAAAGTTGGAGACCAATTCTCGACCTGTCCACCTTAAATACATACATCATTGTCCCAAAATTCAAAATGCTGACCTTACAGCAACTTCTTCCCATGCTGGGCAAGGAGTCTTGGCTGGTAACTCTAGATCTCAAGGAGGCATACCTGCACGTCCCCATTCGACCAATCTGCAGAAGATACCTCAGATTTCTTGCAGGATCAGAGCACTATCAATTCTCAGCATTGCCTTTTGGCTTATCTACTGCCCAGAGTATTCACAAAATGCCTGGCATCAGTAATCGCCCATTGCAGACTTCAGGGAATTCAAATTTACCCATACCTGGACGACTGCCTGCTACAAGGGGACAACAAAAGCAAGCTGACAACAGATTTACAAAGGGTCATTTACTTGCTACAAGCACTGGGATACACAGTCAATTTACAAAAGTCAAGGCTGATACCATCCCAAACAAGGACATTCTTGGGCGAATTGGACACAGTAAAACAAATGGCATTCCTGACTACAGAAAAACAAAAGAACTCCCTATACTTCTTGGCACTAACAAAACTGAACAAGTTAACAGCAAGAAAAGTACTGCAGGCCTTGGGCTTCATGGCATCATGCATAATCTTGGTTCCATTTGCCAGACTACATATGAGAAAACTACAGTGGTACCTAAAGAATTTATGGTCCCAACACAGACACAGTCTAGAAACAGAAATCCCACTAATTCCATGCTTAAAACAGGAGTTCCTATGGTGGGCTCAGGCATGCCAGTCAAACCCAGGCCTACCCTTTCGCAGATGTCAAGCAAGCCAGACCATCACAACAGACGCTTCAGACCTAGGATGGGGGGCCCACATGCTGGACAAATGCGTGCAAGGATTGTGGACACAGGATCAACTTCAACTGCACATCAACCTAAAAGAAATGCTGGCAGTAAAACTGGCAATCCAAAAGTTCAAACCATTTCTCAAAGAGGGCCAGTTGATGATAAGGACAGACAACACCACAGTCATGTGGTACATCAACAAACAGGGAGGCACTCATTCATACCCCCTATGCAGAATGACCTTGGAGCTGTGGACCCTGGCACTCAGCAACAACATCCAGTTACAGGCAATATTTGTACCAGGGAAAGACAATACCCTAGCAGACATATTAAGCAGAACCACGGATGCCCACGAATGGAAGCTTCACCCGGACATCTTCAAGACCATCTCAAAGAAATGGGGAATGCCACAGATAGACCAATTCGCATCACCTCTCAATCACCAGCTCAAAAAATTCTGCACAAGGACATTCCACCCATTAGCATGGAAAGTGGATTCGCTCTTTCAACTGGAAAGGCCTAACAGCATATGCATTCCCGCCTCTTACTTTGATACACAAGGTACTACTGAAAATCAAGGAAGAACGTCCAAGGATAATCCTGATAGCTCCAAACTGGCCAAGACAACACTGGTACCCACTACTGAGGAGCATGTCTCGAACAATATGTGGACAATTCCCTGATGCCTTTGATGTTAACGCAGAACAACTACAGCATCATACATCCAAACCTAAAAACCTTGCAACTGACTGCATGGAACATCACATAACAGCAGCTATTCCAGAACTTTCCCAAAGAGTTAAAGACATTATTCTTGAAGCACGCAGACCTTCAACAAGAAGGAACTATGCTGGAAAATGGAAAAGGTTTGTCATCTGGAGTACGGAAAGAGGAAAAGATGTGTCAAACATAGATATGCCTAACATTCTGGAGTATCTGGCGAACTTCTTCATTCAGGCCTGTCCTACTCCTCCATCAAGATACATGCATCAGCTATTTCAGCAGAATACAGCTTTGATACACCTGTTTTTCGCCCTTTGCTCAGGCAATTCCTCAGAGGAATCAAGAATGTAAAACCTCCAAGAAAACCACCATTACCAGCTTGGGATTTAAACTTTGTGCTAGAAAAGTTGACACTAGCACCTTTGAACCAGCAGCAACAGCAGACCTACAACACCTGTCATGGAAAACTGCTTTCCTACTGGCAATTACTTCAGCAAGGAGGGTTTCAGAACTACAGGCCTTAATGGCAGTGCAACCCTTCCTAATCTTCCACCAAGATAGAGTGTCCATGAGGACTAATCCTACATTTATGCCTAAGGTGGTATCCAGAGTGTCTTTAAACCAGGCAATCCACCTACCTACCTTCTTTCCCAACCCACAAAACAGAGGGAAAGAATACTGCATACCTTGGATGTACATAGACAGCTACGCTACTACTTGGACAGAACAAAAATAGCAGAAAGACTGACCAACTTTTGTAGCCTATGCAACAGGAAGGGAAGGAAAAGCTATTTCCAAACAGACAATCTCCAAATGGATAGGAAATTGCATACGATTCTGTTACTCCTTCCATGGAAAACCAATTCCACAGAACATAAGACCTCATTCTACAAGGGCAACAGCCACTACCACAGCCTTCTTACGAGGAGTGGCAACCAAAGACATTATTGAGGCGGCTACTTGGACCTCCGTGCATACATTTGCCAAGCATTATAATTTGCCTCTATATTCCAGATCCCGAGCAGGGTTTGCCACTGCTGTACTGCAAGGGATCCTAAACACACCATAATCTACTTTTATCCTCCTCCCCTAGTTGGCTATGGTATTCTACCCACTTGTTATGACTGCAGATGCATCCATGAAGGACATAGTACAGTTTTGTACCTACCATAAATGTAGATGTCCGAACTGGATAGCATCTGCAGTCAGGATTACCCTCCATCCCTCTGTGGTACTCCTAGGGTGTTTACCCTTCTAATAGCTACCTGTTGGGGGAGTCTTTATGGTGTATTTGTTTGTGTATATGTACATACATGCTTATTGTTGTGTTTACCTCTATCTATTTGGAAACATTGGCATCTATCCAAATTTTAGCCTGCAAGAGGGCTACTGGCATCTGGGGCAAGAAACACTGAGGAAAATGGCGTCGGCTGGTGCCTTTATACCCGAAGACCAACAGAGATGACGTCGGGTGGAGTGCGACATCAGCCGAAGCCGGACCCGGACTTTGGAATCCGGCCGACTGAAGGGCTGCCTGACGACAGGACAACCCACTTGTTATGACTGCAGATGCTATCCAGTTCGGACATCTACATTTATGGTAGGTACAAAACTGTACTTTGTCCTTTTCCCCCCTCTCAGCCCAAGGCCGTAGTGACCACAGATGCTTCCCAGATAGGGTGAGGGGGCATTTTTCTGGGGAAGACAGTCCAAGGCACGTGGTCCCCGCAAGAGGCCATTTTGCACATCAGTGTCCTAGAACTGAGGGCAGTGCCTTTAGCGTTGCAAGCATTTCAGTCTGCCCTTCCTTCAGGGACACTTGCTGTCCAATCAGGCAACATGTCTGGTATATCAACAAACAGGGGGGAACCAGATCCCACCCTCTATGCCTAGAGGCCCTAAGAGTTTGGCAATGGGCAGTCACCTCCAACTGCTTTCTGATAGCAATGCATATCCTGGTGAACTCCAATGTGATTTTGGACAAACTGAGCTGGTGTATCCTTCTGCCTCACTAGTGGTCTCTCATTGCCATTGTAGCGATGAATATCTTTCGCTGATGGGGTCAGCCTTGCTGCGAGCTGTTCGCTTCTCCCATAAACCACAAATGCAGCAGCTGCTTTGCCTTAATTCCCCCTTGCAGGGGGATGACCTGAGAGATGACCTTCTTCACGATTGGCCCCTGTGTCTTCTGTATGCCTTTCCCCCAATTCCACTAATTCCCCAGTTTCTAAGGAACGCCCAAAGGTTGAGAAGCAACTAATTCTCATTGCACGTTACTGGCCCCATCAAGTCTGGTTTCCCTTTCTTTGGCCTCTCCTGGTTCACCGCCCATGGACTCAGGATCCAACTCCGGACCTGCTGTCTCACCTTCAGGGTTTGGTGCATCCCAACCTTAAACATCTAAAGCTGATGTCTTGATTTCTCCAATTACAGTAACTGCCAGGCAGAACAACTTGTCCTCCCCAGTGCAGAAGATACTTCTGGTTTCCCATAAACCGTCCACCAGAAAAATTTACCTAAACAAATGGAAAAGATTCTCAGTTTGGACAAGTACAAACGGCATTAATCCTTTCTTGGCACCAGTTGATAAGGTTGTGGAATACTTGGGCATCTTATTTCAATTGGGAACTTTAATGTCTACAATTAAGGTTCATCTAGCTGCTATTTCGAATTTTCATAATGGTTCTGATGATCATTCAGTGATCTCATCATCTGTGCAAATTTTTTCTTAAAGGCATTCAGCATTTAAAACCCCCTTTCAAAGATCCAGTAGCACCTTTGCATTTCACCTTAATCTTACAGTGCCTAGATGTTCATCGTGTTTCCCTGCTGCAGTCATCGCACTTGGGTTATCCTGTCGTCAGGCGGTCCCACAGTCGGCTGGAATTTCAAAGTCTTGGTCTGGCGTTGGTTGCTGTCGCTTCTTCCCTGACGTCAGCGCACCAGGTGTATATATAATGCAACTGACGCCTTTTTCTTCAGTCTTTCTTGCCACACGGTGCCGAAGCAGTTCACAAGTGCCGGTCGGCCGACTACTGAGATTTTCTAATTCGAATTTCAGACCGAAGCCTTCTATAAAGCTAAGTACCCCGTTGGGGAAACTTTTCTTGCCTCAGACCGATGTCAGAAAAAGTTAATAATTGTATTTCTTGTGAGAAGCAAATACCTCATAAGGATTTTCATTCTTATTGCATACCTTGCCTAGGCCCAGACCACGACATCACTAGTTGTCGTTTTTGTGCTAGGTTTAATAAGCGTACTATTAAAAGACGCTTTGATTTTGCACGACACTACTTCGGTAGGAAATTTAACTACACCATGCCGTCAGAGCTACCGACTACCAGCGTGCACAAAAAACGCAAGGATAAGGACAGACAGCCCAGGCCTAAGCCAGATTCCGAGGCCTCGACTGGCTCGGTCTCCGGTTCTCCGGTCCTCAGTGAGGCTCCGACGCAGCCCCTGACTCCCGCAGATCTGGAACCCGAGACCGCTTCAGAATTTTTGACGGAATGTACCAGGCCTACGCAGCCATTTAGTTCAGGCCCTTCCAACGACATTGCTGAAAAAGATGTCAGTGCTGCAGAAATGCCATCGGTTTCTGAAGGTGTTTTCAGACCAACGACGCTCACCGTTAAATCGTTTTCTAAGATGAAGACTCCTATTAAATCTAAAAAGACTGCACTTCAGTCCCCTGTTCAAGGTTCTATGCCTAAGAAACAGATGCTCATAATGGCTGAAGATTTGATCACTTTAATCAGGGGTTCCCAGCCCCCTCCTGACAAAAGGCCTAGACAAGAGGAAGATTATGCATCCTCTGAACAAGTGTCCATTTCTTCAGACTCCTCTGAGGACCAAGATTACACCTTCTCCCCTTATGAAGATTCTAATGCTGAGGATTCCATTCCCTCAGCTTCTCCTCCTGAAGACTACTCCTTTGTGGAAACTTTGCACACTATGAGGGAACATTTTCACTGGGAAGGTCAGGACTACTTTGACTCAAAGAAAAGGCTCAGAGAGTTTCTTTTACTCCCCCAACACAGACAACTTGCCATCCCACCAGTTTTAGACATTGTGGATGATGTTTACTTAGAATCCAGTTTTAACCCTGATTCTCTTCTTCCTGCTCCGGCTAAGCCTGACAGATATTATAGAGTGCCTGATTCCCACAAATTTCTTTACAAAAGCCCTGTTGCTGACCCAGAGACAATCTCCCAGGGTCCCAAGGGGGCTAAGGCCTCTATGGCTCAAAATCCTGTACCTTCTGAGAGGGATTCCAGAGCACTAGACAGGTGGGGGAAAAAGGTTTACACCTCAGCCACTCTAGCTATGAGGGCACTAAATTGCCAGTTTCACATGCTTAAGTATCAGCAATTTCTAATCTCTCAGTTAAAGCAAAAAATGACCACTCTCCCTCAACAATCTGAATTGAAAGAAATGCAGGATCTGTTGCATGCCACTGAACAGGTGGGCAAACATACCTTACAATGTGGGTTTGATTCTTTGGAGGCCTCCTGCAGAGCAGCTGTCACTGGGTCTGTTATACGTAGGCATGCTTGGTTAAAGGAACAAACTCTACCTGATCATGTTAAAGCAAAACTTCTAGATGCTCCCTTACAGCAGGATCTTCTTTTTGGAGTTAAAGTAGAAGAAGTCTTAAAGAAAATGGAGGATAAGGCAAAATCTATGCAGACAGTCAAAGATTTCCTACAGGTACAGCCCCCTCGCTTCAGCAGAAACTGGCTAACAAAAAATTGGTCCTTTCCAGCTGCAGACAGACCACAGAGGGGTAAATACAGACACCCAAGGGGCAGAGGACAACCACAAGCCCAGTACAAACCTCGCCAATGGGGCACTACGACACAGAAGGGAGGAGAAGACGGGTCCCAATCTACCAGAAGGCAAACTCAATGACTTGCACCTCATCTGGCCAAGCAACACTCTCTTGGCAGCCCCCTTGGGAGGAAAACCCGCACTTTTTTCAGACAACTGGCATATTGTCTCAAAGGACAAATGTGTTCTAGACATAATTTTACAAGGATACAGATTCCATTTTCACACCTTGCCAATGAAAAGATGAGTGCCAAACCTGCCACAAAATCAATGGGCAGAGGCACAAAAATAAATTACAGCTCTCATGGACATGAGAGCCATTCAACTGGTACTTACTTGAGAGCAAGGTCAAGGATTTTACTCAAGACTTTTTCTAGTGCCCAGAAAGGACAATGCCTGGAGACCAATTCTGGACCTTTCAATTCTAAGCACCTTCTTGCAAGTACCCAATTTCAAGATGCTAACACTACAGCAGCTTCTTCCCATGTTGGGCAAGGAAGCATGGCTACTAACGTTGGACCTCAAGGAGACATACCTGCATGTCCCTATCAGACAAAGTTGCAGAAGATACCTCCGTTTCATTGCAGGTTCAACCCATTACCAATTCTCTGCACTGCCCTTTGGCTTATCTACTGCGCCCAGAGTCTTCACAAAATGCCTGGCACCAGTAATTGCATACTGCAGACAAAGAGGAATTCAAATATACCCATACCTGGACGACTGCCTCATCCAAGCAGAAAGCAAGGACATTCTGTTACATCATCTGGCTTTTGTGAAACATCTGCTAAATTGCCTGGGGTACACAGTAAACGAAAAGAAGTCAAAACTAGTACCCTCACAAAATATGAGATTCCTGGGTGCCAGCTTGAATACAACGGCCCAAAAGGCTTATCTGACGCCAGACAAACGACTACAACTGACTCAGTATTTCAAAACAATGGCAACAAAGGCCCAATTAACTGCAAGAAAAGTTTTGCAGGCCTTGGGCTTCATGGCATCTTGCATACTACTAATACCATTTGCAAAGCTGCATATGAGGAAATTACAGTGGTACCTAAAAAGCGTATGGTCTCAACACAGCCACAGCTTGGACACAATGATATCTCTCATTCCCTGCCTACAACAGGAGTTTCTATGGTGGTCACAGGCATGTCACCTCTACAAGGGTCAGCCTTTCACCTTGCCCCCAGCCAGGCAAACTATCACAAGAGATGCATCAGATCACGCCTGGGGGGCTCACATGGCAGGACAGTGCGTTCAAGGCGTATGGACTGCAGATCAAAGGAATCTGCACATCAATCAAAAAGAGATGCTAGCTGTACAGAAAGCTCTGACAGCCTTCAAGGATCTTTTACATCCAGGACAATTGACAATAAAGACAGACAACACCACAGTAATGTGGTACATAAACAAACAAGGGGGTACTCACTCCTACCCTCTGTGCAGGCAAGCTATGACCTTATGGAACACAGCTGTGGCTTACCAAGTTCAGGTACAAGTTCAATTCCTGCCAGGACAGAAGAATACATTGGCAGACGACCTCAGCAGAAACATCATGGATCCCCACGAGTGGAAACTAGATCCACAAGTATTTACAATGATAACTCAAAAATGGGGCCTTCCAGACATAGACCTGTTTGCCAGCCCTCAAAACTATCAACTGACAAAATTTTGTACAAGGGCATTTCACCATCAATCATGGAAAGTGGACGCACTCTCTTTCAGTTGGAAAAACCTGACAGTATATGCCTTCCCTCCATTGCCTCTCCTCACAAAGGTACTTCTGAAAGTCAAAAAGGAGAGACCTCGACTGATTCTCATAGCCCCAGACTGGCCACGCCAGCACTGGTACCTGCTCTTGAGGAATATGGACCATGGCCCACCAAGGATATTACCACAAATTTCCCATTTACTCACACAACAAAACAATCAGATTCTTCACAGCCAGCTCAAAACCTTAAATCTGGCTGCATGGCAAATCAACTAAGCATCCAGCCAGCTCCTCTTTCCCAAGCAGTTATGGATGTTATTCTGGAAGCTAGGAGGCCAAGCACCAGGAAGGCTTATTCAGACAAATGGAAAAGTTTTTTTGCCTGGAACCAATCTAAAGGCCAAGATACAATTCAGCCTCACATGCCTCACATTCTACAGTATTTAACTGAGATGTTGCACAAAGGACTTTCTTTCTCCTCCATTAAAATCTATGCTTCAGCTATTTCGGCCCACTACAACACGGATCCACCCTTATTTTCGCATCCACTTCTAAGGCAATTCCTCAGAGGGGCAAAAAACATTAGACCACCCAGGAGAGCACCTACACCAACATGGGACCTCAATTTTGTTCTGGAAAAACTAATGCTACCTCCCTTTAAACCAGCTTTCTCTGCAGATCTTCAGTTCCTATCATGGAAGACTGCCCTGCTGCTAGCAATAACTTCAGCTAGAAGAGTCTCAGAGCTACAGGCACTAATGGCAGTGGAACCTTTCCTCATTTTTCATCAAGACAGGGTTTCTCTAAGAACTAATCCTTCCTTTATGCCTAAGGTGGTTTCCAGTGTGGCTTTAAATCAAACCATCCACTTACCCACCTTCTTCCCAAATCCACAGAACAAAGGTGAGAGACTCCTGCATTCCTTGGACATTCACAAGCAACTTCGTTACGACTTGGACAAAACTAAGGCTTTCAGAAAATCTGACCAGCTCTTTGTATCCTATGCTACAGCTTCTCAAGGGAAGGCTGTATCAAAGCAAACCATTTCCAAATGGATAGGTCATTGCCTACGTTTTTGCTACACCCATCATGGAAAACCAGTTCCTGCTACCATTAGGCCCCACTCTACCAGGGCAACAGCTACTTCTACAGCCTTTCTCAGGGGGGTTCCAACCAAGGAGATTTTGGAAGCTGCAACTTGGAGTTCAGTACACACCTTTACCAAACACAATCACTTACCACTTTACTGTAAGACCAGGGCGGGCTTCGCCACTGCAGTTCTGCAGGGCCTTCTAGCCTCCTCTAACCCTCTATGATACCTCCACCCATCCTTAGCTTTGGGATTCAACCCAAGTGTGATGACTGCAGCAGGGTAACACGATGAACATAGTACAGTTTTGTACCTACCATAGATGTAGATGTTCGAGTGTACACCCTGCTGCAGTCCAGGTTACCCTCCCTCCATCCCCTCTGACCTACTGGCTAAATCTCTTCAATACCTTCCTGATGTATTTGCTTATAGCTGAAGGGATTTTGTGTTTGTGCAAGTTTACTCAATTTGGTACTAATTTCTGACCACCTTTTTGGGGGCACCTGACATCTGGGGCAAGAAAAACTGAGGAAAATGGCGTTGGTTGCATTATATATACCCCAGGCGCACTGACGTCAGGGAAGAAGCGACAGCAACCAACGCCGGACCAAGACCTTGGAATTCCAGCCAACTGCAGGACCGCCTGATGACAGGATAACCCAAGTGTGATGACTGCAGCAGGGTGTACACTCAAACATCTACATTTATGGTAGGTACAAAACTGTACTTACTTCAGCTATTTGAGCCAGCAGCCACTTGTGACCTCAAGTTTTTATCTTGGAAGACGTTCTTCCTAGTAGCTGTCATGTCTGCTAGAAGAATTTCAGAGTTACAAACTTTGTGTGTGAACCACCCATATATCATCTTCCACAAAGGAAGAGTATCGCTCAGAACTAATCCCGCCTTCCTTCCAAAAGTTTTATCAGAGTCCAGTATCAGCCAGACCATAGACTTATCAGTCTTCTTTCCAAATTTTTCAAACAAAGGAGAGTATTGCTTGCATATGTTGGACGTCCACAGACAATTAACATTTTTACTTGGAGAGAATGAATTTAGAACAATTGCTGTTAAGCAGTTATTTTCGATAACCCCAAAGTACAAAAACTTTGACCACAATGACTTGGGCAACAGAAATTAGAAAATAATGTTGCCAAACTTAGAGAGCATATAACAAGAAAAATAGCCAGAGATTCTATGGAGGTATTAGAGATATTTTGGAAACTTTATGAACATTTGTATAAAGCAGAGAAAATGGTAATGTATAATCGATGGTCTCCAGGAGCAGATGGTATTCTTGTGGAAGTTTGAAAGTTAGGAGGAAAGAAAGTGATAAATAACTGGTGCAAAAATCATGGACCAAAACTAAATGCCAAAAAATGCATTATTGTATTTGAGAAGCCATCTTTCCCAGGAAAATGCCACATTAATAAACCCCCCTAAGAGTTGACCCAGTTGTTTGGGAGTTGGGCACATATGTGGACACTGTCCTTACTTTGACCAGCATGTGTCTATTTTTGGTAAGAAAGTCCTTCAGTATTATACAGCTTATAAACAAACGCATTGTGTCTAGATGTGGGGATGTCATTGTCCCCTTTTACTCAGCCCTCATTAGACCAGTCATTGAATATAACACCCCCTTTGGCATGTGTCTTTCCAGACCCAAGCAACAAGTGGAATACCCACAGAGATAACTTGCTAAAAGGATAACACAGCGTACACAACATGTCCTACATGGACCAAATCAAAACCATGTCACTATATTCTGTATCCTACAGACTGATAAGAGGTGATCTGTGTCTGTCATGCAAGACATCCTCTGTCCCAATACTGATGGATTTACTCCACACTAGCAAGTTAAATGCCATCAAAAATACTTGTTCTAGGGATTTAAACCTCGTCTGCAACATCATCAGAACATTTTGGAGGGGAAGGTATATCTCAGAGGATATAACTGCTCTGAAACTGGCCCTTCATCCATATAAAACAGAGTTAGTCCCTGTCCATAGTCAAGTACAACTTGGATTTATGCATGGGAAACAGAAGATTTACTCCAGGACTTCTCCCTGTACTACTAATGGCAGCTCCTAAATGCTTTATCCCATGCTTGGGACCCCTCAGATTATCTATAATATGATCCATTGTATTATCATTAGGGTAATATAGAAATGTTAAGTTGTCTATCTCGCCTTTGTTTCTTGCTTGTTGGGATCAGAGCCGATCCTCGGCTCTGACTCAGCCATCTTCTATAGCTCAAGAGCTGTTTACTGGCTCGAGGCTACCCCTTATCCTATGATGCCTAGCCTTAGCTACCCAGATCTCGTTTGCCGCTTCAGCTGTGAGGTTCGTTGTTACTGGCTCAGGCTCGTATAAGTTTTATTGAACTACTTTTTCTGTCAGGTTAGGGTTTTTCTGGTAGTTTATTGTTTAAAATAATAGTCGCTAACTAGTTTGTTGTAGTTTAGTGTATTTGTAGTTTTCCCTTAGAACTCATTTAAATTAGAGAGTCCCCCCCCGCCCCCTCTATCCCTCTTGTAGGTAGCGTTTTAGTTTAAGCTTTTCTTCTTTCTGATTGTTAGGTAGCCGTTTAAGTTAGAGGCTTCCTAGTTTAAAAAAAAAAACTGTCTTTAACTGTAGTATATTGTGTGTTTTTTGTTTTTTTGTGGTTAGTGTCTGGTATTAGTTTTTGCTGTTCGGCCTTTTGGCCAAAACAATTCAGTGTAGTATCTCTCTAGTTGTGGATATGTCTAAAGAATCCAAGGTGTCTGGATTCAAGAAGTGTGACTCATGCTGTCAGAAAATGTCTCTGACAGATGGGCACACTTCTTGCGTCTATTGCTTAGGCGCAGTGCACCTGCAGGACTCTTGTTCTGTATGCCATGCATTTAGCCCAAGAGTTCTGCAGAAGCGCAAAAATAAGCTTATTT
Source organism: Protopterus annectens (assembly GCF_019279795.1). Classification (NCBI taxonomy): domain Eukaryota; kingdom Metazoa; phylum Chordata; order Ceratodontiformes; family Protopteridae; genus Protopterus; species Protopterus annectens. Next base: position 769,793,054 of record NC_056745.1, on the reverse strand, counting down.
TGAGGGGTCTTCTTAAGCCCCAGGATTCACTGGCCAAGGCTCAGCCTGTGAAATCTCCTAAACCGGCCAAATCGTCGGCTCCCAGCTCGGAGCAGTCATTGGCCCAAGCCTTACCTACTACTTCGGTTCCGGCTGGAACCGAGGAGACTGCCTCCCCATCGGCTCAACCAGTACCTTCGGAGCCGTTGTGGACCCACAAGAAACCGAGGTCCTCTTCTCTAGAGTCTATACATCGGCTCCTCGGTCTCCCCTGTTGCAGAGTGACCGCAGTCACAGATCCTCCCACTCTTCTCGGTCCTCTAGGCTCTCGGATCACGATGTGGAGAGAGTGGTCAGTAGGTTTTTGAAGTCGCAGGCACTGGCCAAAATGTTGTCCAGCCCTCCTCAACAGGTGTCGGCTCCGTCCGTTTCTGTCGATGTTCCTCCTCCATCTCCATTGAGTTCGGAGCTGGAGTTTGTTGGGGTTCGAATCGTGGAACCGTCTGCACTGATAACGATTTCTCCTTCGGTTCCGTCGTCGGCTCCGATCCCCTTGGTGCAGTCCGTCGAGGGATCTGGGCGCCGAGACTCCCTCGTCGGCTCTGAGGGGACAAGGGCATCAGACCCTTGTCCGACCCCGTTCTCCCTCTCGGAGCGTCGGCTCCTACATCGGCCTTGGAGCAGTCTCCCTTCGTGCGGAGGAGGATTCCGGTTTCCTCAGAACCGGATCCTTCTCTGCATCTTGGCAGGGACGCCTTCGATGTCATGAGGAGTGTACTGGCCTCTGAGTCAGCTCCACTTTCGACCCCACTGCCTCCGTCCCCTGTAGTGTCTGTGTCGATCTCTGCCCCTCCTCCAGACCCCAAGCGTGGGGAACCAGCACTCCAGAGCATCCCATTGGGTGTTTCCTCTTCTTCTGACACCTCCCCTGATCATTCAGAGGAGCCCCCTCGGTAGAGGAAGTGCAAGAGGAAGCACATTGACTCCCCCGAGTCTGTCACTTTGGATATATATTTGGATGAATCGGAAGGGTCCCCGAGATCCCCCTCTGAAGATGTTTCCTTTTTGGACATCTTAGAAATGCTTAAGCAGAGGGGGAACTGGAATGCCTTAGCCCCTACTGAGGACGAATCTGTATTCCTGGGTTTCTCCGCCTTTCGATCCACTAATGTCAGTGGTGGCTCGAAGGGCTAGGTCAGCCCCGGATACAGTGGAACCAACCACGAGGAGACCCGGCATGTTTATCACTGCACCCCCTGATAAACAGTTCCTTACTAAGGGTGTTCCCATAGATGCCATTGTGGTAGCAGCAGCCACTAAAAAGGAGTTAGCGGAAACTTCTTCCTCTGTCCATCCTCCTAACAAGGAGTCTAGGACCATGGATAGATACGGGAAGCGAATGTTTGCTTCAGCGACCTTTTTCATGAGGTCACTGAATAACTTATGCCATTTTACCAGGCTTCAGAGGGATCTCCTGAAAGAGCTCGGAGATTCCCTCTAGAATCCATCAACTGAAGGGGCTCAACCTGAAGTGCCTTCTCAGCTGGCGACCCTTAATTCTGTAGTCAACTTCTCCATGAGGCTCATTTCCTATGCAGCCAATGGTGCGAGTAGAGCCGCAGGTACAGGCATGGCCCTCAGGAGACATGCATGGATGCGGCTGTGTAATTTTGCGGGACCCTTTAGAGCGTCGTTCACCAACACTCCCTTTGACAGTTCCTTTCTTTTTGGACCACAGGTGAAAGACACTCTGACTAGGTGTGAACAGGAAGGCAAGACTCTCTCTGCCGTGAGAGTCCGTTTTTCCACTCCTTCCAGACCATATCCCAAGGGTCAGAAGAGTGGTAAAATGTGGTTTCGGAAATCCCAGGGAGCCTCGCCTGACACACGTAGTGATGTTTCCTCTAGGGGCAGAGGAGGAAACAACAGACGCCACCCTCGGGACAGAGGGGGTCCGCAGAACCATGGCAAAACAGAATCCTTCTCTGACAAGCCCTTCCAGCATCCCTGAAGGGTTGCCCGGCTGCCTACCTCTGGAGGCAGTCGGGGGAAGACTTTCACTGTACCCAAAAGCCTGGCAAAACCTAATGCAAGACAAATGGGTACACTCAGTCATATCCGGAGGCTACACAATTCCTTTCTTTCAACCCCCCTTACAGTCAAGCAAATCCCTTCCAGATGTTCCACCCAATCTGATGGCCCAAGCAGTCCTAGAAGTTTCAAGACTGCTAGAAAAAAGTCATCCCGGAAGTCTCCCAGCAGGCCAACATGGATCCAGAACTTACTCAAGGTTTTTTTTGGTACCAAAGAAGACAGGGGACTGGAGACCAATATTGGAGCCAGTCATTACCAGTTCAGAGCTCTGCCCTTTGGTCTCACCACAGCCCCCAGGGTGTTCACCAAATGCATGGCAGTAGTCACGGCTCACCTGAGGCGTCGAGGATTCCAGGTGTTTCCATATCTAGATGACTGGCTCCTTACTGCTACTACCAGGCATCAACTCCTTCAAGCCAGGGACTATACAATTACAATTTGTGCCCAGCTAGGCATTACTATAAATTTCAAAAAATCTGCCTTGTTGCCCTGTCAATCTGTTACCTATATAAGAGCAGATTTAGATACAAGAGGTATGTCCGCAAGGCTGTCGCCAGACAGGGTGGCCACAGTTCGGCAGCAAGTTCATATCCTCATGCAATGCAGAAGGGTACAAGTCAGGTTGGTTCTTAAAACTCTGGGTGCTATGGCAGCGGCAATTCTTCTGATACCTCTGGCTCGTTTTTACATGAGAATTCTTCAGTGGCTTCTTTTCACACAGTGGTCCTTTCAACAGCTCCCCATGTCTCACATGATCATGATTACAGAAACATGCAAGGCACTTGGTGGCCTCACGAGTACCATCTGCACATAAATGTCTTGGAGATGAGAGCCATGCTCCTAGCGTTGCAAGCCCTTCAGGACTCTCTCCCTTCCGGGACCATTGCAATTCAAATGGACAACATGTCAGTGGTGTGGTACAGCAACAAGCAGGGCAGAACCAGGTCCTACCCCCTATGTCGAGAAGCACTCAGACTCTGGCAGTGGGCGATTTCCTCCCAACGATTTCTGATTGCGACGCACATCCCTGGGAAGTCCAACGTCATAGCGGACAGGCTCAGCAGAGCTATTCTCATGCCTCACGAGTGGTCTCTGAATTAGGTAGTTGCTGATCTGATCTTCTGCAAATGGGGACAGCCTTGCTGCGATCTGTTTGCCACCCCCTTCAGCAACAAATGCAGCAACTACTTCTCCCTTTTACCGCTTCCCGGTCACCCTCCCAGAGACGCTCTAGTCCACGATTGGCCTCAGGGACTTCTTTATGCCTTCCCGCTGTTCCCTCTTATACCCAAACTCATACAGAAAGCTATTCCGTTGGGTTTCAAAATGATCCTCATTGCCCCCTACTGGCCTCGACAGATATGGTTTCCATTCCTGCACCGTTAACTCCTCGAGCAGCCCTGGACTCTGGATCCTATTCCAGATCTGCTGATTCATCAATCAGGAGAGCTGCATCAATCCCTCCAAACAATCCAGCTCACAGCTTGGTTGATCCAATTCCAACCCTAGCCAGGCTTCCCAGCATTTCCCCGGCCATGCGTGAGATTATTGCCTCCTCTCACAAATCCGCTAGTAGGAAGACTTATGCTAGCAAATTGAAACGTTTCTCTTGTTGGGCAGAGGCTAGGAGCACAGATCCCTTTTCAGCCCCAGTTCATGAAATCTTGGAGTTCCTCACAGAGCTTTTTCATTCTGGGTCTGCTTCTGCCACAATCAGGGTTCAACTAGCGGCCATCTCTAACTTTCATGTTGGGTTTTCTGATCTAAACATTATGTCTCATAAGCTGTGTAAAGCCTTTCTCAGAGGAACTACTCTTCTTAGGCCCCCAGTGAGAGATCTCCCTCCTCCTTGGGACCTTAATTTGGTACTAACCTCCTTGATTATGCCCCCTTTTGAACTGGCAGCATCCTGCTCCATTAAGTTTCTATCTTGGAAAACTCTCTTTCTGGTAGCTATTACCTCAGCCAGATGTGTCTCGGAACTTCAGGCACTAAGTGTTCGTCCTCCGTACTTAGTTTTTCATAAGGACAGGGTTGCTCTGAGAACTAATCTCTCCTTCCTTCTGAAAGTCTGCTCAGAAAATAATCTAAACCAATCTATAAGACCTCCCTGTGTTTTTCCCTAACTGCACCAACAAGGCAGAATACAAATTACACCTTTTGGATGTTCATAGACAATTGCGTTTTTACCTGCATAGAACGAAGGATATAAGAAAGTCGGACCAACTTTTCCTTTCCTATGCTAGGGACAAACAGGGTCTTCCAGTTTCCAAAGCGTCCCTGTCCAGGTGGTTGTCTCACATTATTACCTTCATCTACCAACTAAGAAACAAAGAGTTGTCTATCAAAGCGAAAGGTCATTCTACTAGGACTTTCCAGTCTAGGTTACCCATGGACTCTATCTGTGCCGCTGCTACGTGGGCAAATCCTCATACCTTTATTTCTCATTACAAGTTAGACATGGTCTCCAGGAGTAGAGCTAACTTTGGTTCCACTGTTCTGAAGAGTCTGTTCCAATGAGCCGCCCAGGATCGTAGGTGCTAGGGACGCTGTCCCAACAAGCAAGAAACGAAGGCGAGATAGACAACTTAACATAAAGATTTTATGTACCTACCATAACGTTCCATGTTAGTTGTCTTCATCTTGCCTTCTTTCTTGCGTCCCCCCCTCCAACCCCCTGCACTATTGGACCGAGAGGAGTTCAGGTTTCACTGGCAGAGTGTTCTCTGGTTTGTTTCCTCTACTGACTTAGAGATTATGACACATAGGGTTAACCTTCTGCTTGGAGGGGTTTCATTCTATAGCGATGGTTGGGGTTAGCTATTTCAAAAGAGATCTGGGTAGCTAGTGCTAGGCATCATGGGATAAGGGGTAGCCTCGAGCCAGTAAACAGCTCTCGAGCTATAGAAGATGGCAGAGTCGGAGCCGAGGATCGGCTCCGATCCCAACAAGCAAGAAAGAAGGTGAGATGAAGACAACTAACATGGAACGTTATGGTAGGTACATAGCTTCTTTTTATCAAACATTTGATGGGTAAGGCCAATCTGTAATAAAATGGGTAGGTTAATTTTAGCATAAAAGGAAAAACTGGCTTAGCTTAAAATGTCCTGCAAGGGCAGCTAGAAAAGCTCTGGAAGATTTTATTTAACAGCATGTTAAAAGCGGGTGAAGCACCAATGTCTTGAAAGAAATCTTTGATGACCTTATAACCTAAAGACAGTGAAGACGCATCTGACCCAGTTTCATATAAACCCATTTCAATTTTAAACCACAATTATAAAGTGTTTATGTCTATACTAGCTAAAAGAATGGTGAAGGTTTTGCCGAAATTGATAGACATGGATCATTCTGGTTTTGTGGAGGGGATGCAAACATTTGATAGTAGTAATAGAACAGTGATGTTCTAGAAGGAAGCAGAATGTAAGAAAATACTGCTGCTGTTGGTGGGTCTTGATGCCGAGAAAGCATTAAGTAGAGTAAGCTGGAATTTTATCAATAGGGCAATGGAAGCATTTACATTCCCTTCTATAATAATAAGGTTAGTTAGGAGGATGTATGAAGGTTCAGAGACAAGAATTAAAGTGGGCGGATTTCTTTCAGATAAGTTGTGTTTGAGCAGAGTGATCAGGCAGGGGTGTACTTTTGCCCTTTGTTATTTGCTTTATATTTAGAGTCATTGGCAAAGAAAATAAGGGACTCAGTAATCCATATAATTGATGTACTAATCAGAAACATTGTCCTTTACAAATTATATAATTTTGTACCTAATAAATCCAGAAAAGGACATCTCAGTTTTGAGTCAGTTTCAGTTCTTTCCAGGACATACAACTAATGAAGACAATACAAAGATTATAACTGTAAATTATGTACAATATCCATAGCCATAGTCACAGGGATATAAGATGAAGTATTTAGGAGTATGGTTTAAAAATGCATCTGTTGTGTTAGTGGGAGGTTGGCATAACGGTTAAGGTATTTGCCTTATGAACGAAAGGTGCAGGGTTTGATTCTCACATGGGGTAATTGGTTAGGCTTAAAATGGCCCACAAAGGCAATTAGCCTATAACTAATCTATGAGTCTATGAGTCTATAAAGATATGTGGGAGGAGAAAAAAAAAAGGTAACACAGAAACTGGGAAACTTGAAGCTCTTGTTTATGAATAGAAATACATGCATTGAAAATGTTATTAGTTGCTTTAATTTTATATTTGGGTCAGTCATATTTTTATCAACCAGAGGAAAAGTTGTGGAGAATAATAAATAGTTGAAGGAATTTTTTTTGAGAGGAGTGGAGGGCAGGAGTTAAGTGGTAAAAGCTGATCCTTCCAATAGAAGAAGGAGTTTTAGGATTACTTGATTTGAAGGGAATTTTTAGAGCTGCAGAATTATGGCTCATCTACATAACACAAGCAGAAGGTTCAAATTCATAGTGAAAAGGGATGATGATGAAGCATGGGCAAAGTATATTCTAAGAACTGAGCAACCTGAGAAGGGAGGAAGGAGATTTTGTCAATAGGGATGACTGCCGCTAGGGGTACAGAAAATAGGCAAGAGAGGGGCTGGAATTTATTATAGAAAACTGGCAAAAGAACCAAGGTATTGAGCGCAAATAACTGGAGAGGAAAAAAGGTAATTGAGTGGAATAAGGCCAAGAAGACTGCCTTCCCTACCAAGGATTTATGTCAGAGTATAGACAGAGAGAAACGTATATGAAAGTCCTAAATGAATGCCCTATTCTGGTAGATTTTTTAGTTGAATCCAGAACAGAAACTGCTGTTAAATTAGGGATAATTATTAGGGCATATGAAATATTGCATGATTACTATAATAATCAATCAGTGGAGGTTAGAAACGACTGGGAAGAGTGACTGGAAAGGCAATTTACAAGAGAACAATGGGAGGACAAATGTATGGCGCCTGGGTATTCAACAAAGTCAAGAAGGTTTAGAATCTTTGCTTGAAAGTGTTTGAATAATAGGTATTTTTATACCGCAAGCAGACTTCAAAGAATATATCCTCGTGTAGGTAGCAAATGTTTGAGGTGTGATGGGGAAGAATGGTCAGATTTTCAAAATGCCTTACAGAGTACTTTGTCATAGATATTGAGTAAGCAAATGGTTGCAGCTAAGGAAATGATTCATTTGAGCTGGGGCAGAGGATCTGAATTTCGTAGATGCAGTAAGGCTGTATTAAGATTAATTCTATTGGCTGCTTGAAAAAGCAGTTAGTAGAAAATGTAAGTTAAAGTCCAAACCAACTGTATTTGAAATATTGAGTATTGTAAAAAAGATAAAATAACTGTAAGAGGGATCTTGAGAAAAGGAAAGGAGCAAATTGCATAGAAATAAATGGACATTGTGGGGACAATAAATGCAGAATAATGTTCAAAAGGAGGAGTGAGGTTTAAGGGATATCAGGAATTCAGCAATTTATGCAATGTTGGATGGCTGATGGTCGTTTCAAGGAAAGAAAAGGCATGTGATATATAAGGTATATAAAATTAAAATAATGTTAATATGACTTGCTTTTTTCTGCTAATGTATGTTTACCTGTGTATTCAGTGATTATTTAATAAAGAGAGAAATAAAAATGTAAGAAATGTAATAATCAGTTAAATTAGGGAGAAATTAAAATATAAGAAACGTAATAATCATAATCTGACAAAAAGGAAAGGAAAAAGGTTTTATTTTCACTTCTGCTTAAATATTTTAAGTTGTACTTATAATGATCTTAACTGGTCACTCTGTTTTGTTATTTTCTGCCTTTTTAACATGCTTTATCCAAAAAAGTTATCTGCTTGCATTTTTTAAGTTTGTTGTGTGACCCTGAGGATTGGTGGTTCTCTGTTTTTACAGCTGATTATGTTCCAGTTTGGCTGCTAGAGTGTTATATTTTGCTTATCATTTACCTGCTTAAAGTTGCATTCTAGTGCCTTTTTGTTCCCCCTGTTATTTGTCTGCCCAACTACTCACTGAGACCTTAAGTATAAGTTTCTGAAATTCTGACCTGCCTGGGATCATTTATCTGTAGCTCAGCACTTCAATATAGGCTTCATTATATTAGATCCCACTCTATCTAGCTAGCATGCTTACCCAAGGTGGTGGTGCTGCGATAGCGTTGTCGCCTCACAGTAAGACGCTGTCCGGTTCGATTCTCTGTTAGAGCATCTTCTGCGTGGAGACATGAGTGAATGGGCATACCTTCGTTGAAGGTTGTGCGTCAGGCCTGGCAAGCCGGTACGTAAAAATCAACTGACAATCATTAGCGGACCGGAGTTCCGCTGTGGCGACCCCTAACCGGGAAAAGCCGAAAGACACAAACAAACTCTAGCTAGCATGCTTCTTCAACCCCCCCATCCTTTTCCTATTCTGGGTTTGAAAGGCTTTGTCTGTGGCATCGCCCCTTATCCCTTATGATAATCTGACTTGCAAAGTAACTTCCCTCGTTTGTTTTTTTTCTGTTGTGTAAGCTATTTAAATACTTTTTGAACCCATTTTTTCGTAGATCCATAATACTGAGTGCTCACCCAGCAAGGCACTATTGCTCTTAGGTAAACCTCCTTTACTGCAAATTGCCTCCTGCTCATTTTACCAGAGTTCCCATCTGCTTGGCATCCCCACCACATCTGAGAGGATCCTGAATTAGTTGTGCCTTTTCTATGGCAGATAAGAGATTTATTATTTTGCACTTCACTTAACTGTTTTAGAGTGCTACTGCTTTATTTTTGCTTATTTGTTGATTTTGCATTTTAAATCCTTTTAAATGTCTGTAATACTCAAAATAGCCTTGTCCAAGTAATTTAAACTGTTTTGTGGTAGTATTACACTGTCAAACAATCTTTGTGTTTTTATATTAAGAGGATTAGGATAGTTCATCTAGTGCCAATAGGTGGTGACCACAAAGCAGTCTCCTTTGAAATAAGAAGCAGTTCTGTAACCCCAGCAAATCCTGTAACAGAAACTACTCCAAGGTAAAATAGTTATTGTTAAGTAATAACCAGTCAGAATTTCATGCTTCTGCAAACCCAGATAACAAGCAGCCTAAGCGGAATTGTTCACAAAAGCTCTGTAAAACTATGTTGGTGATTGTACAGAGGCTGCTGTGCCTACCAGAAGTAAGCCCAAAACTAACTAAAAAAACAAACCACCCTGGTAGAATTCAAAATTAGGAACACGAATCCCAACTCTCCACACAGTTCTATTTGATTTTATTTTATTTTAAGTGCGTTAAAATATCATACACTTTTCGTCAAAGTCAAATGCCTTAACTTCTTCAGAAACTTCAAACAGCATCAGTTGGCCACCTTTATAGTGTGGCCATAATTAACATTCATTATCCAATTAGTGTCTTAAAAGCATATGCCAAAAAAACTAAAAACATCTTTCCCTATAAATAACACAATCTTTTAATGCAATTTATACATCATATAAAACCTTTAAATATCATATACCTAATAAATATTTTAATAAATATATATATTTATATATGTATATAAAAATGTTAATATATATAAAAAATGTCTATATAAATATATATGTCTATATAAGAAATATATATATACATAAAACTAAATATAAACTTGTGTGTATATACTCGTATGTACTTGTGGCTACTATTTGATCCTATATCCTTTAAAATGCAGTTTATACAGTGAAACTGTTATATGTTTAAATCCACCTCAAGTAACAAAAAAAATTTGTTTATTTGTCTAGTTATTAATTAATTAATTATTTAATTATTTGTTTGTTACCCTACTAATCGCTCATGATGTTAAAAATATTTAAATAGATATTATTTTTAAATATTATTTTTAAATAAATATTATTTTATTTATATATTTATATTTTAATTTTAATACACCGTGCACCCTAATAGCACTCACTATTATTACCTTTCTAAATTTTTTAACCTTAGAATACACATAATGGAGCTCATTTCATTAATGCCTGGAACTTGACAAGCATTCGTTCTAAGTTGCCATAGAAGTTCTTTCCTCTCCAATTTCAAAGACTCATGTCCTCCCCTTTTATCGTTTACTTACTGGTCAATAACTCTGAATTTAAATTCATGTCCAGTATACTCACTGGTATGCCTAGCTAGTGCATTTTCCATCTTATTCCTATTGATGCTGTAGATATGCTCGTATATTCTTTCACTAAGCTTTCTATCGGTTTTACAGATATAGAAAGCTGGACAGCATATACATTTTGCTAGGTATACTACTTGTTTGCTACTACAATTAAATCTCCCACTGGACCTATATCTCGTACTACCTATTTTAAAATTACAACCTTCGTCAATGTATTTGCAAAAGTTGCACATATTACATTTGTACATACCTTCTTTATTAGTAAGTGGTCGGCTATTACTTTCCAAAATTTCCTTTAAGTTGTTTCTACGCCTATATACAATTTTTGGTCTTTCTGGGAATAGGTCTCTAAAATATTTATCGCTAATTAAGAACTCTCAATTTTTCATAATGATATTTGCTATAATGTGGGAGTCTATATTAAAAGTACATATAAAACCACTGGTGTTGGTCAATTCTTTGTTACTATTATTTAACTCCGGGCTTCTACATTTTTCTTTATTCAAAATTGGGACATAGTCACCTATTAGTCTTTTGTACTGGACTTCCCTAATGATCTCCTGGATGAAGTACAAGGGGTACCCCCTTTGTATAAAAAAATTAGACATTAGAGTATACTCATCTTTAAACTCTTCATCCCTTGTCGTCATCCTGGCTGCCCTAACTAGATGCCCCTTAACTACTGATCTCTTCTGGTATGTAGGATGGCAGCTAGTGTAATGTAAATACATATTGGAGTGTGTCTCTTTCCGATAAATTTTAGAAAAAAAAGTCTTGTTGTCATAGTCCTTCCTTAAGTCAACGTCTAGGTATGCTATTTTATCTTTATTATAACTAGACGTGAAACTCAGGAAGTTAGTGCTATCATTAAACATTTCTAATAGACCTTGTAATTCAGCTTCTGTTCCTTAAAATAGAATAAATATATTGTCTAAAAAGCGTGTATAAAACAATATATTTTCTTTAATGTCTAGATTATTAAGCACAAATGACCTTTCCCAGTACGCCATTACTAGATTTGCCAGACCTGCTCCACATGGAAAGCCCATTGCCACTCCAATTTTTTGGTGGAAAATATCATTATTAAACATTACATAATTATAAGAAAGAACTGTGTCTATCAGTTCTTCAACTAGTTTAATTTCACTAGTAGGTGCATCCAAAATTCTTAACATATATGAAACCCATTCAATTCCAACCGCATGTGGAATGGATGAATAAAGGTCCTTTACATACACTGTGACAAAAAAGCCATCAGCACAAAACTCCAATTTATTTATAGCTTGTAAAAAAGACCAAGAATCTTTCGAAATTTGATTTTCACATTTAATATATTTTTGTAAAATGTTATCTAATACCTTAGCACAGGTATATGTAATGCTATCTCTCCCATCCACTAGGGGTCTCATAGGTGGGTTATTTACATTTTTGTGCACCTTAGGGATCCCAAAAAGAACTGGGGTCCTTGGTGCTGGTTGCTGTGGGTATATATACAAACTTTTATCTATTCTCGCTTCAATGTACAACTCTTCTATAAAAGCCTTAACCTTTCCATAGGCCCCATTCATTTAATTCCTAGAGGCCTTCACATATGTATCACTATCCAGAATCTTAAACATCCTTGCATTATAGTCATCAATAGTCATTATAGCAAGGTCCCCACCTTTGTCCAGTTTCATAATGCGAATTGGAGCGTGTCTTAAAAAACTCAAAATGTCCCTCTCTTCCTTACTTATATTATGCTTATGGCTATTAGTGTAACCCGGTGTTTTAACTTTTTTGAAATTCCTTAAATCAACCTCATTGACCTTTTCAAAAAGTGCTAAAAGTGGATGTAAAGGAGGATTATATACTCTGGAAACATAAAAATCAGATTTATTGTTCAAATTTTCCCCATTAGAGCCAATAAATTAAGTTTCCTAGTGAAAATTTTAAGGTCAATTAAGGTATTAGCCACATCAAACTGGACAGAGGGTACAAAGGTGTACCCTTTCGATAACAAATCTATTGTTTCTGGACAGATAAACATATCAGTGTAGTTAAAAACTTTAAAGCCTTGGCTAGAATTAAAGAGTACATTACAGAGGAATTGGTCATCAAAAGGGCTGTCAGTGGCCTTATTTTCTACCATTTTTTCTTCTTGTTCTTTGTTGTTCTGCATAACTGGTTTCGAGGGTCGAGCTTGAAAATTTCTTTCATTAAAGTCCCCTCCCACCTTATTCTGTGCTGGGGTATTCGTAGTAGCAGAGTCATTACACTGTACCAGTCTTTCACTCTGACGGACAGTACTTAGACCATCCTGTTGTTTAGTCCCAGTATGTACATAGTTTATACTAGAGGATGCTACAATCTCAGTCTCTCCCTCTGGATTGTTAACCCTATTATTAAAAGCTTAGTTAACATTGTTATTATTACCAACAGACACTGCCCTTTGAGAGTTAGGTGGCTTTGGGTACGCTTTACCTTCCCCATAAACTTTAAGGTCACATTTTATTTTCTTAATTTTAGTAATATTCAATTTTGACAGGTATTTGTCGATGCTAGCAAAACTTCTTTCATATTCAAAGCGGTACCTAGAAAAACTGGTATCGCTCTTTATTGAAGAATCTAGTTCCTCGATTTCAATCAATAAATCGTCCACCATAAGCTGGTAGTGGATACAAAATAAATCCAAAAGCTCCAGTCCATGCTTGTCAAATAGCAAAATCAAGGCTTTATGAAAAGCAGAGCCTTCCATAAGCCCCGTAGGAAACTGCCATTGCCTGAGCCCCTTCGGTATTATCTTAAGGTTGATGCATTCACGGAAATATGCTATTTCCAATTGTAGCTTCCGTACTCTACATAACTTCTCATCAAACATATTCAGTTTAGAAGCTAAATCCATGCTTACCTCTCGTTCAGCTTCTGTAATATTGTTCGATTGCACGCCGTTGAACGAAAAAGTTCTATGAACCCAGATATTCAAATTTTCAGTTCTTACTAAATCTCCATCTCGCTGGCGGTTCACTCCTTCGGTGTGTCCCGGGCTGGTTGCGTCAGCAGTAACGCTTCTACGAACACTCGCTCCCTTTGACAAGACTGGTTCTTCACTTAGAGTGATCCCTCTAGTTCGAGTTACTGGATTAGCATTAGCTGGAACAAACACTGTGTTGCTAACTGCATTTTGACCCTGTGGGTCTTGTATATTAGTAGCCTCTTCGAATCTCTGTGATAAGTTGTCCACCTTTTGGGACAGTAACTCGAACTAGAGGGATCACTCTAAGTGAAGAACCAGTCTTGTCAACGGGAACGAGTGTTCGTAGAAGCGTTACTGCTGACGCAACCAGCCCGGGACACACTGAAGGAGTGAACCACCAGCGAGATGGAGATTTAGTAAGAACTGAAAATTTGAACATTTGGGTTCATAGAACTTTTTCGTTCAACGGCGTGCACTCGAACAATATTACAGAAGCTGAACGAGAGGTAAGCATGGATTTAGCTTCTAAACTGAATATGTTTGACGAGAAGTTATGTAGAGTACGGAAGCTACAATTGGAAATAGCATATTTCCGTGAATGCATCAACCTTAAGATAATACCAAAGGGGCTCAGGCAATGGCAGTTTCCTACGGGGCTTATGGAAGGCTCTGCTTTTCATAAAGCCTTGATTTTGCTATTTGACAAGCATGGACTGGAGCTTTTGGATTTATTTTGTATCCACTACCAGCTTATGGTGGACGATTTATTGATTGAAATTGAGGGACTAGATTCTTCAATAAAGAGCGATACCAGTTTTTCTAGGTATCGCTTTGAATATGAAAGAATTGTTGCTAGCATCGACGAATACTTGTCAAAACTGAATATTACTAAAATTAAGAAAATAAAACGTGACCTTAAAGTTTATGGGGAAGGTAAAGCGTACCCAAAGCCACCTAACTCTCAAAGGGCAGTGTCTTTTGGTAATAATAACAATGTTAACCAAGCTTTTAATAATAGGGTTAACAACCCAGAAGGAGAGACTGAGATTGTAGCATCCTCTAGTATAAATGATGTACATACTGGGACTAAACAACAAGATGGTCTAAGTACTGTCCATCGAAGTGAAAGACTGGTACAGTGTAATGACTCTGTTACTACGAATACCCCAGCACAGAATAAGGTGGGAGGGGACTTTAATGAAAGAAATTTTCGAGCTCGAGCCTCGAAACCAGTGATGCAGAACAACAGAACAACGAAGAACAAGAAGAAAAAATGGTAGAAAATAAGGCCACTGACAGCCGCTTTGATGACCAATTCCTCTGTAATGTACTCTTTAATTCTAGCCAAGGCTTTAAAGTTTTTAACTACACTGATATGTTTATCTGTCCAGAAACAATAGATTTGTTATCGAAAGGGTACACCTTTGTACCCTCTGTCCAGTTTGATGTGGCTAATACCTTAATTGACCTTAAAATTTTCACTAGGAAACTTAATTTATTGGCTCTAATGGGGAAAATTTGAACAATAAATCTGATTTTTATGTTTCCAGAGTATATAATCCTCCTTTACATCCACTTTTAGCACTTTTTGAAAAGGTCAATGAGGTTGATTTAAGGAATTTGAAAAAAGTTAAAACAACACTGGGTTACACTAATAGCCATAAGCATAATATAAGTAAGGAAGAGAGGGACATTTTGAGTTTTTTAAGACACGCTCCAATTCGCATTATGAAACCGGACAAAGGTGGGGGCCTTGCTATAATGACTATTGATGACTATAATGCAAGGATGTTTAAGATTCTGGATAGTGATACATATGTGAAGGCCTCTAGGAATGAAATGAATGGGGCCTATAGGAAGGTTAAGGCTTTTATAGAAGAGTTGTACACTGAAGCGAGAATAGATAAAAGTTTGTATATAAACCTACAGCAACCAGCACCAAGGACCCCAGTTCTTTTTGGGATCCCTAAGGTGCACAAAAATGTAAATAATCCACCTATGAGACCCCTGGTGGATGGGAGAGATAGCATTACATATACCTGTGCTAAGGTATTAGATACAATTTTACAAAAATATATTAAATGTGAAAATCAAATTTTGAAAGATTCTTGGTCTTTTTTACAAGCTATAAATAAATTGGAGTTTTGTGCTGATGGCTTTTTTGTCAGAGTGGATGTAAAGGACCTTTATTCATCCATTCCACATGCGGTTGGAATTGAATGGGTTTCATATATGTTAAGAATTTTGGATGCGCCTACTAGTGAAATTAAACTAGTTGAAGAACTGATAGACACAGTTCTTTCTTATAATTATGTAATGTTTAATAATGATATTTTCCACAAAAAATTGGAGTGGCAATGGGCTCTCCATGTGGAGCAGGTCTGGCAAATCTAGTAATGGCGTACTGGGAAAGGTCATTTGTGCTTAATAATCTAGATTTTAAAGAAAATATATTATTTTATACGTGCTTTTTAGACAATATATTTATTCTATTTCAAGGAACAGAAGCTGAATTACAAGGTCTATTAGAAATGTTTAATGATAGCACTAACTTCCTGAGTTTCACATCTAGTTATAATAAAGATAAAATAGCATACCTAGACATTGACTTAAGGAAGGACTATGACGACAAGACTTTTGTTTCTAAAATTTATCGGAAAGAGACACACTCCAATATGTATTTACATTACACTAGCTGCCATCCTACATACCAGAAAAGATCAGTAGTTAAGGGGCAGTTAGTTAGGGCAGACAGGATGACGACAAGGGATGAAGAGTTTAAAGATGAGTGTACTCTAATGTCTAATTTTTTTATACAAAGGGGGTACCCCTTGTACTTCATCCAGGAGATCATTAGGGAAGTCCAGTACAAAAGACTAATAGGTGACTATGTCCCAATTTTGAATAAAGAAAAATGTAGAAGCCCGGAGTTAAATAATAGTAACAAAGAATTGACCAACACCAGTGGTTTTATATGTACTTTTAATATAGACTCCCACATTATAGCAAATATCATTATGAAAAATTGGGAGTTCTTAATTAGCGATAAATATTTTAGAGACATATTCCCAGAAAGACCAAAAATTGTATATAGGCGTGGAAACAACTTAAAGGAAATTTTGGAAAGTAATAGCAGACCACTTACTAATAAAGAAGGTATGTACAAATGTAATATGTGCAACTTTTGTAAATTCATTAACGAAGGTTGTAATTTTAAAATAGGTAGTACGAGATATAGGTCCAATGGGAGATTTAATTCTAGTAGCAAACAAGTAGTATACCTAGCAAAATGTATATGCTGTCCAGCTTTCTATATCGGTAAAACCGATAGAAAGCTTAGTGAAAGAATATATGAGCATATCTATAGCATCAATAGGAATAAGATGGAAAATGCACTAGCTAGGCATACCAGTGAGTATACTGGACATGAATTTAAATTCAGAGTTATTGACCAGTTAGTAAACGATAAAAGGGGAGGACATGAGTCTTTGAAATTGGAGAGGAAAGAACTTCTATGGCAACTTAGAACGAATGCTTGTCAAGTTCCAGGCATTAATGAAATGAGCTCCATTATGTGTCTTCTATGGTTAAA
This sequence comes from Protopterus annectens, assembly GCF_019279795.1. Taxonomy (NCBI): domain Eukaryota; kingdom Metazoa; phylum Chordata; order Ceratodontiformes; family Protopteridae; genus Protopterus; species Protopterus annectens. The sequence goes on along the minus strand of NC_056745.1, from coordinate 769,776,344 downwards.
AAATTTAGAAAGGTAATAATAGTGAGTGCTAGTAGGGTGCACGGTGTATTAAAATATTAAAATTAAAATATAAATATATAAATAAAATAATATTTATTTAAAAATAATATTTAAAAATAATATCTATTTAAATATTTTTAACATCATGAGTGATTAGTAGGGTAACAAATAAATAAATAAATAAATAAATAAATAAATAGGTAACCAGACAAATAAACAAAAATTTTTTGTTACTTGAGGTGGATTTAAACATATAGCAGTTCCACTGTATAAACTGCATTTTAAAGGATATGGGATCAAATAGTAGCCACAAGTACATATGCGTATATACACACAAGTTTATATTTAGTTTTATGTATATATATTGTATATATTTCTTATATAGATATATATATTTTTTATATAGACATTTTTTATATATATTAACATTTTTATATATATATATATATATATATATATATATTAAAATATTTATTAGGTATATGATATTTAAAGGTTTTATATGATGTATAAATTGCATTAAAAGATTGTGTTATTTATAGGGAAAGATGTTTTTAGTTTTTTTGGCATATGCTTTTAAGACACTAATTGGATAATGAATGTTAATTATGGCCACACTATAAAGGTGGCCAACTGATGCTGTTTGAAGTTTCTGAAGAAGTTAAGGCATTTGACTTTGACGAAAAGTGTATGATATTTTAACGCACTTAAAATAAAATAAAATCAAATAGAACTAGATGTGGAGAGTTGGGATTCGTGTTCCTGCTTTTGGTGAAGTTCGTTATACCCTTTCTTAGAATTCAAAATTAAACAGGCTGTACAGCAAACCAAAACAAAATGTCTTGGCTGAAATTAGGAGGTGTAACACCATAAAAAGATAAAAACATTCTTGTCATCTCATCAAACTGAATAGACAACTATGAGGACTAATTAAGTTCAACAAAGCAAATTTTTGAGGTAAAGTTTGCATTTTGGGCCAATGACAACCATAAAACCTTATTTATCTACGTCTAAAACCTCAAAGCAGCACGTAACAATGTAGTGAACTGTTGGTAAATGGAGCCATGTACACATTACAGGAGATGCAGCAAATTTTCTGGCTGCCAGTTTCATCTCCAACTTTCCCACTCTCTCACCCTCCACCTACCCCATCAGGAAATCCCATCTAACATAGACTGTCCAACTATTAGTAGGAAGAGCGAAGAATACAGTTTCAGTAGGCTTCAGTAATATCCCGGGATGCCTCCTAATTGGCCCGAAATATGACCTGTTATGGCCACTGGTGTCGCTCTTAAATCATAGCCCCTTCACAAGCATCATGCTATGCAAATGGAAAAAATGCAGTGGTCTTCACTCTGCGTAAGAGTAGAATTTCTGTGGATCCCATGAACTACAGACCCATTTGTCTGACTAGTCTTGTATGCAAAGTCTTGGAAAGAATTGTCATGGAAATGGTTAGCAGTGATGTAGGAAACCTTCAGACACTGGATCCAACCCAGTTTGGTTTCGTCAAAGACAGGTCATGCTTACTGAACCTGGTGAACATTATTGAGAAAGTCATCAAGGCAATGGATAAGGGCAAAATGCGCATACTGCCTAGATAAGGCATCTGATACTGTACCCCACTCAGACATTGTAAACAAACTCATGGTATTAGGCAAAAACCCTTATGCAACTTGCTAGATAGCTGGCTGGCTCACAGAAAAGATCTAGGAAGTTAGAACTGGTGAGGCCACCTCACAGAGGCCTGTCAAGTCTCCCTGGGACTCTGTGCTTGGTCCTTTCCTGTTTGGCAACCATTTTTCAGAAGTCAGCTTCAATGTTTAAGGCTTCTGGCTTACCAAATTTGCAGATGATTGCAAGCTAGCAACAGTCATAGAAACTTCTCACAATACTAACATCTTACAGGAAGGTCTAACACAGAAAAATGACTTGTGCTAAAGCTACAGCTTAAAACTCGATGACAGGAAGTGCATAATAGTACTTTTGGGAAGTCAGCCACCCAGGGGAGCTACCGGATTGATAAAACACTCCTAACAGTAGACACATTAATCAGGGATTTGGGACTCATGTAGATAGTAACCTGGCTTTCGACTAATGTGTCTAAGGTTGTAAAATCATTGTATCACATTCAGCTTACCAGTAAGGGCTTGACATCTAGGTCCATGCCACTGTACTCAGCCATTGTCAGACCCATCATTGAGTATAATGTCCCCTTCTGTATATTTTGGACCAAGCACATACAACAACTGAAAATCCACAGAGGTTCCTCACAAAACAAATTACAGGGTGTAAACACATTGTCCTGGGTTTATTCCCTCAAAGCCCTGTCTCTGTGTTGCGTTTCCTGTAGACCATTGAGAGACGATTTATCCTTGGCATACAAGGCATCCTTGGATTATGTTCAGTTGGACCTTTTTCATATCAGCAAAGAGCACCAGATCTACTAGATCTAAGGATTTAACCTATGCTTGTGACTTAAGTAGGACATTTTGGAGAGTTAACTATATATATATATATATATATATCAGAATCCCCATTCACTGAAATAGGCTTCTCATCCATGTGAAGTAGAGGTCTCGCTAACAAAATTTGAGTGCAACCTGGACAAGTAGATGGGAAATTAGAAATTCATCCCTGATCTGACATCTATATCTCTGATGGACAAAGGCAATCATTAAATCATGCCTTAACTAACAAATGCCCCCTTAAAATAATCTTTAAGGCACAATAACTCATTGGATATATTTGGATTGCATAGCTAGGCTTATAAAAGCCCCAGTGGCCTTTAGCATAATATACACCTATGAACAGAAAAAGATAAAACTGCAGATAAAAAAATGCAAAATGTAGCATCTAAATTGACTTGTTTTGTATTTATATGTATGTACAAAAGTTGCGTTTCATAAAGACAATGGAAGACGAGTTACATAAACAGGATTTTTAGAAAAAATCTACTTAGATTGAGATGTTTAGATGTTATCCATTGTTTAGATGTTCTTCGGGTTGCACTGTTGCAGTCATCACATTTGGGTTATCCCTGCCAGGGTAGCCCTCGGCAGGCCCGAATAGCAGAGGCTTAGTATTTCTGCTTCGGTTGCTGTCACTTCAGGACTGACGTCTGGTCGTCAGTAGTATAAAGTAAGGCAGCTGATACCATTATATCAGTCTTTCTTGCCGAGAAGCCCATAGCAGAAGCAGTTCACACGAGTGCCGGTCGGCCGCTACCTGAGTTTCGTCTTCCAAGTTGAAGCTGAAGTCTTCTAAAAGCTAAGTACCCCGTTGGGGATCCTTTTTTCTTGCTCTAACCAATGTCAGAAAAAGTTAACAATAGTCTCACCTGTGGAAAGCAAATACCACACCGAGACTTTCATTCTTACTGCATCACTTGCTTAGTCCCAGACCACGACGTCCCTTGCTGTCACTTTTGTGTTTTGTTTAACCCCAGAACTATACATTGTCAGGGCCTTATTGCAGCTAGATATTTTTGCTTACACTCCTCGAATTCCGATATGGCTTCTGTAAGCCATCTGACAGCAGATCTTCCGAAAAAAAACCCATAAGGATAAAGACAGAGACAGACCGCACAGGTCCAAACCTACCAACAACGCTTCCATTAAGCTAGTCATCAGTTCTCCGGTCCTCATTGAGGTACTTTCACAGTCCCTGATGCCCAGTTCTGTAAATTCGCAGGCTGCTACTGAGGCCCTTTCGGAGTCCTGTATGCCACAAAACTCTTCTTTGACTAAGGATCCTGCGGTTGTCTCACCCTTGGATGGGTCTGGAGCCGCTGAGCAGGCACCGGCTTCCGAGGAAGTACTTTGCATCACCGATTCTCATTTCAAGCCAATGGCTTCTTTCACATCTACCATTCTTTCAAAAACCACCGAGTTTCTAAGGCCCAGGGTATGAACCACACCCAAGAAACCGAAGACCCAATCTCAGGCACTTGCTTCCTGCCTAAATCTCACATGCTTAAAATGGCGGAAGACCTTATCATGCAGATCAGGGGAAGCCAAGCTACCCCTTCCAAAAGGAAAAGAGATCTGTCCCCAGTAGTTTTGTCTGAACAGGAGTCTAATAACTCTGATGCATCTGAATATGAAGACATGCAACCCTTCTCTGCTTATGAGGATTCTGATGCAGAGGAATCCAGTCCTTCAGCCTCTCCACCCGAGGTCTTTTCCTTTGGGGAAACTCCTCATACTTTAAGGGAGCATTTCCAATGGGAAAGTCAAGACTACCCTCAGTCTAAAAAGAGACTTGGAGAATTCTTGCATCTTCCACAGCACAGACCTTTGGCCATTCCCCCAGTCCTGGATGTTGTGGATGATGTTTTTCTGGAATCCAGTTAGAGTCCTGACACCCTCCCTCCTGCACCCAGAAAACCTGACTGGTATTACAGAGTCCCTGACTCACACAGATGTCTCTTCAAAAACCCTACTGCTGACCCTGAGGTAATTTTTCAAGGGCCAAAAGGAATTAAAGCAACCTCCGCCAAGTATCCCACCCCCTCAGATAGGGATTCCCGAGCATTAGACAGATGGGGTAAAAAAAGTATACACCTCTGCTACTCTTGCTGTCAGAGCACTAAATTGCCAGTTCCATATGCTGAAATTTCAGCAACATACCATGGAACTCCTCAAACAAAAAGTGTCTTCCTTTCCTGCTTGTGCAGAATCCAAAGAGTTACAAGAGTTAATGCATTCTGCAAGTCAAGTGACTAAGTATACCTTACACTGTGGTTTTGATGCCCTAGAAGCTTCTTGCAGGGCAGCAGTCACAAGTTCTGTCCTTAGAAGACATGCAAGGCTTAAGGAACAGTCCTTGCCAGTCCAAGTTAAATCTAAATTATTGGATGCACCCTTGCACAAAGACAACTTATTTGGCACTAAGGCAGAGGAGGTCTTAAAAAAAGATTGGAAGAAAAAGCTAAATCTATGCAGACAGTTAAGGCTTTCCTACAGGTCCATCCACCAAGGTTCAGCAGGCATTGCCCCTCCAAGCAATGGTCCTTTCTTGCTCCCACCAGGTCAGTTCAGCCCAGACCCCGGGGAAGAAGACCCCCCCAGACAACAACCACAGGGAATGCAGAGATCAAAACAGTGGAATTCCTCCACTTCAAAACCAGGGAGTTCTAAGCCACCCCCTCATGGTAAGAACTCACAATGACTCTCCTCCCCCTCTCTCTGCCCACCTACACTTACCCCTAGGGGGGAACTCTCCTTTCACGCAAGCACCTGGGCCGCTATTACCAACGACTGCTGGGTCCTCAATGTAGTGTCCCAGGGATACAGTTTTTCTTCCCACACACTCCAAACGGGTTCCCAGATCTACCTCTAAACCAGTGGGCAGAGGCAAAAAAGCAAGTCCTTTCCCTGCTCTCTATGAGGGCAATTGAGCATGTTCCTGCAAACAGATAGGCCAAAGTTTCTACCCCAGACTATTTCTGGTACCCAGAAAAGAGAGCACCCGGTGCCCCATCCTCACTCTGTCCATTTTAAACACCTTTCTGGTGATACCAAAATTCAAAATGCTCACCCTCCAGTAACTGCTACACATGCTCTCCAAGGATGCTTGGCTAGCCACCCTAGACCTAAAAGAGGCCTACCGCCACATCCTTATCAGGGAACCATGCAGGAAATATCTATGTTTTATGGAGGATCGCTGCACTTTCAGTTCTATGCTCTTCCCTTTGGCTTATCTACTGCTCCCAGAGTTTTCACAAAATGTCTGGCTACCGCCATTGCCTTTTGCAGACAAAGGAATATCCAAATTTACTCATATAGACTGCGTAATTCAGGCAGACAGTCAGAAAAAGCTGCTCAAGCACTTGGCCTTTTTGAAGTCCCTACTGATCTCCCTAGTGTACACTGTCAATGAAAAGAAATCCAAACAAAGGATTATATTCCTGGGAGCAAGCCTGGACACAGTATCCCAGATAGCATTCCTTACACCAGAAATGCAAACTTACCTAACAGCCTACTTCTGTCAACTAGCCACCACACCCCAGTTATCTGCAAGGAAAATCCTGCACGCTGTGGGGTTCATGGCATCTTGCATTCTACTCATTCCATATGCCAGACTGCATATGAGGACACTTTAGTGGTACCTAAAAAGCCTTTGGTGTCAACACTGTCAAGACCTGGAAACACTTATATCAATGATACCTTGCCTAAGGAAAGATTTTCTTTGGTGGGCAGCAGCATACTCCCACAGCAAAGGACTACCTTCTCATCACCCTCCACCACCCAGATCCTCACCACAGACGCACCTGACTATGCCTGGGGTGCTCACCTGGACGGCAGGTGCATACAGGGCCAAGGGAGCCCGCAGCAAATCCATCTGCACATCAACCCAAAAGAGATGTTAGCTGTCCAGCACACATTGACAGCTTTCAGGCCCCTACTTTCCCCATGGGCTCTCCTGATCAAAAAGACAACACCACTGTAATGTGGTATAGTAACAAGCAGGGAGGGACTCACTCCTACTCTTTATGCAGGCTGGCCATGACCCTTTGGCACACAGCCTCTGCCATGCAACTCCACCGGTTAGCATGATTCCTGTCAGGTTCTCTAAACTCTCTGGCAGACCACTTAAGCAGAAATCTTCTGGACCCACACAAGTGGCAGCTAGCCAAAAGAACCTTCACCCTAATAACTCAGAAATGGGGCACCCCGAAGGTCAACCTCTTTGCCTGCCACACCATCATTAGCTCAGCAAGTTTGCACCAGTAAACATCACTGCATGGCTTGGAAAGTGGATGCCCTGTCCTTCCCCTGGGTCAATCTATGAGATTCTGCATTTTCTCCACTACCTCTTATCACCAGAGTACTGCTCAAAATAAGGGAGGAAAAACCAAGGACAATTCTTATTGCTCCAGTCTCACCTCAACAGCACTGGTACCCACTGCTGTGCAGTCTGTCCCCACTGCCACAATGGCATCTCACTCAGACCTCAACCCTCTTGACCCAGAGGGAAGGAGAATTCATGCATCCCCAATTGCAGACCCTTAATTTGGCAGCCTGACTTATTCCCTGACCAGTGATCAATCTGCCAACCTCATTAAACAGGTTCTAGATGTTTTACGTGAGGCCAGACACCCTAGCGCTAGAAAGTCTTATGCTGACAAATGGAAAAGGTTCTGCACCTGGATTCAGGCCAAGGGAGCTGATACGGCATAGCCCTCCCTACCTCTCATCCTGGATTACCTAGCTGACACAGTGGTCTCTCCTTTTCCTCTATTAAAATTCATGCCTCTGCTATCTCTGCTCATTTCCACACTGAACAGCCCCTTTTCTCACACCCTCTGATTAAACAATTCCTAAGAGGGGCTAGCAACTTATAGCCACCCAGAAGGGCACCTACCCCAGCTTGAGACCTTAACTTTTTGTTGAAAAAGCTCACCCTGCCACCCTTTGAACGAGCATCTTCAGCAGAGCTAAAATTTCTGTCTTGGAAGACAGCTTTTCTTATGGCCATCACTTCAGCCAGAAGAGTGTCCGTGCTACAAGCACTCATGGCTGTGGAGCCCTACATCATCTTCCAAGCTGACAGGGTTTCCCTCAGGACTAACCCATCCTTCATGTCCAAAGGGGTGTCCAGTGTGGCTCTCATCCAATCCATTCATTTGCCCACATTTTTTCCTAACCCACAAAACAAGGGGAAAGGATCCTGCACTCTCTAGATGTGCACAGACAGCTGAAATTCTATCTAGACAGGAAGGACTAAACCATTCTGAAAGTCTGATCAATTACTGGTTAGCTTTGTTGCAGGGACAGAGGGCAAAGCCATTTCCAAACAAGCAATTTCCAAATGGATAGCACAATGCATCCATTTCTGTTGCAAGCAACACAGAAAACCTCTGGACTCTCTCCACCAGAGCAGCCTCCACCTCTGAGCTTTCCTCAGAGTAGTCCCCACCAGGGACATCCTGGAGGCTGCCACCTGGACATCTGTTTACACTTTTACCAAGCATTACCACCTACCTATCTTCTCCAAATTCAGGGCAGGCTTTGCCACTGCAGTCTTACAGGGTATCCTAGCCAGCCCCTAGTGTCCTTGACTACTTCCACCCTTTTTTCTCAGCTTTGGGAATCAACCCAAATGTGATGACTGCAACAGTTAAACACGAAGAACATAGTACAGTTGTGTACACTTGCCATAAATATAGATGTTGGAGTGTATTCACTGTTGCAGTCCTGGATGTTCTTCGTGTTTCACTGTTGCAGTCTTTACATTTGGGTAAGCTGCTGGCAGGTTGCCCTCAGTCTGCCCGATTAACAAAGTCTTGGGTCCTGCGCCGGTTGCTGTCCCTTCTTCCATGACGTCAGGTCATCAGGGGTATAAAACATGCAGCTGACACCATTACATCAGTCTTTCTTGCCGCGCGGTGCCCGAAGCAGAAGCAGTTCACAAGTGCCGTTCGGCCAACTCCTGAAATTTTCATTTTCGAGTTTCAGAACCGAAGTCTTCAATTAAAAGCCAAGTACCCCGTTGGGGAAACTTTTTCTTGCTCCTTACCGATATCAGTAAAAGTTAATAATTGTATTACTTGTTGGGAAGCAAATACCTCGTAAGGATTTTCATTTGTACTGTATTCCTTGCGTAGGCCCTGACCATGACGTACCTTGCTGTTGGTTTTGTGCTTTATTTAATCCGCACACTATCCATCTTCAGTGCATTTTTGCTTCTAAATATTTTGGTTCTCGGTTTAATTATCCAGAAATGAATGACGTTGGTTAGCCCTCCGACTACTGGAATACCAGAAAAATGCGAAGAAAAAGACAGAGACAGGCTGCTGAGGTCCAAAACTGCCGACAACGCTTCTCCTAAGCCAGTTCGCCGGTCCTCAGTGAGGCGCTTTTGCAGCCCCTGATACCCACTACTTCTGATTCGCATGCCTCTACTGAGACCCATTCAGAGTCCGATATGCCATGAGATGGTTCACATATGGAACCCGTGGATGTCTCTACCTTGGATGGGTTCAGAGCCACTGTGCAGGCACCGGCTTCTGAGGGTGTATTCAGGCCTACAGACTTGCATATTAAACCGACTCCAACTTCAATACTAAGGCCTAAATCTCGATCTATGTCTAAAAAAATGACGCCCAGGCCACATGTTCAGGCCCCTAGGCCTAAAAAACAATGATCAAAATGGCTGAAGATTTAATTACTCTAATCAGGGGTAGTCAAACCCCCCCCCCCCCAAGAGGCCTAGGATTGAACTCGACTATGACTCTTCTGAACAGGACTCTGTTTCTTCTGACTCTTCTAATGATCTGGATTTGTCTATACCTACTTATGAGGACTCTGATGCAGAGGATTCCATTCCCTCTGCTTCTCCACCTGAGGATTTCTGTTTTGGGGAAACTTTACATACCTTAAGGGAGCATTTCCACTGGGAAAGTCAGGATTTCTCTGAATCCAAAAAGAGGCTTAGGGATTTCCTTCTTCTTCCTCAGCATAGACCTTTGGCTATACCTCCTGTACTAGACATTGTTGATTACGTGTTTTCGGAATCCAGTATGGCCCCTGATTCCTTGCCTGCAGCCCCTAGTAAACCAGATGGGTACTACAGGGTTCCTGAGTCCCACAAATTCCTTTTCAAAAATTCTGTTGCGGACCCTGAAACCATTTCTCAGGGGCCCAAGGGCATTAAGGCTTCTACTGCTAAAAATCCTACCCCTTCTGATAGAGACTCCAGAACGCTGGATAGATGGAGTAAAAAGGTCTATACTTCTGCAACCTTAGCAATCAGGGCTTTAAACTGTCAGTTCTATAAGCTAAAATATCAACAGCATATCATGGGACTGCTTAAACAGAAAATGATGTTGATTTCTGACTGTGTGGAGAATAAAGATTTACAGGTTTTATTGCATTCAGCTGAACAAGTTGGCAAACATACTTTGCAATGTGGTTTTGATGCTTTAGAGGCCTCTTGCAGGGCTGCTGTTACTAGGTCTGTGCTTAGAAGGCATGCTTGGCTTAAGGAGCAATCTCTGTCTGATCATGTTAAAGCAAAGCTATTGGATGCTCTTTTGCAGCAGGACCGCCTGTTTGGCAAGAAGGCTGAAGAATTTCTAAAAAAGATGGAAGATAAAGCTAAGTCTATGCAAACTGTGAAAGATTTCTTACAAGTACAACCTCCTAAATTTAGTAGGCACTGGCCTACTAAGAACTGGTCCTTTCCAGCTCCTTCCAGAGCCACTCCAGCCAAACCCAGACATTCCAAAAGCACCAGGTTTCAGTCCCAAGGGACTTTCAGAACTAAGCAATGGGGGTACTTCCACTTCCAAATCTGGAAATAACAAGGCACCACCCTATGGTAAACAGTCTCAATGACTTCCCTTTAAAATTACCAAGCACTTACCTCTTAGCCGCCCCTTTGGGGGGAAAACTGGCTCTTCATTCAGGAAACTGGCAACTTATAACCGAAAACAAATGGGTTTTAAGTATAGTGTCCCAGGGATACAGATTTCATTTCCACATGCTGCCAACTCCAAACGGGTGGCCAGACCTGCCCCCAAATCAGTGGGCAGAGGCTCAGAAATAAGTACTTTCCCTCCTAAACATGGGGGCAATTCAACTAGTACCAGAAGAGGAAAAGGGGCAAGGTTTCTATTCCAGACTTATCCTGGTACCCAGGAAAGACAAATCATGGCGTCCAATTCTGGACCTGTCTACTCTGAACACCTTTCTGGACATTCCAAAATTCAAGATGCTGCCTCTTCACCAGTTACTTCCTATGCTAGGCAAGGATGCCTGGTTGGCAACTCTAGATTTAAAAGAGGCTTACCTGCATATCCCATTCAGGGAATCTTGCAGAAGATACCTACACTTCAAAGCAGGCTGCATGCGTTATCAGATCTGAAGTAGGAGATTCATTTGTCAGCAACCTGTGGGTTATGGATCCGATATCGGATCCGAACCGGCATGGTTTATCCAGCTATGGATCCGAGCTCCTAGCTCCTCCCCTCACCCATAATGCCCTGCTCTCCCTACATGACCTCAGATCTAGTTTGCCGCATTCATGGTGACAGCTGGATTTTTGAGCTCCTGTCAGCTAAGTGCTTTTTTGGGGTTTCCTAGTATATTTTCTGTCAGAAAATTTAATATTTGTGTGAATGTTGCAGGTTTTCCCTCTTTTGAGATAATGTTTGGTTAATTTGGTTAACTTTATAGTACCCTCCCCTCGCTGGTACGTAGCTTGTGTGCTTGTGGATTCTTTGGGGCCTTCTGTGTGAGTGGTTAATTTAATTTAAATCTAACTTTCTTTGTTAAAAAAAAAAAAAAAAAAGTAAAAGTAGATTAACGATGTCTGAGGCCCCAAAGGCAATATTTTCAAAATGCTCCGAGTGTGGCCATAAGTTATCTCCTGCTGATGGCCACACTCGGTGCGTTCGATGCCTTGGGGTTGAACACCTCACGTCTGGGTGTTCAATCTGTGCAGGGTTCAACCCCAGGGCATTGAAGGAGCGGAGGTCGAAGCTGGTCTTGGCGGGACTTTTGCCCCCGGACTCGGCTTCGGCCTCCACCCCGTTGGTAGTTACCGCTCTGGCGGTTCCTGCCGTGCCTTCTCCCCCTCCTCCTCCCGGGATTCAAACTCCCTCTATGGGTTCGGAGGAGAGGGAAGCCAGGAAGAAGGACCGGAGAGAGAAGCACCATAAGCGGCGGGCCGAGACCTCCGTCTCGGCCCCGCCGGCTAAGTGGGCTTCTCCTCCGGCCTCTCTGGCTGCTGGCTCTCCTCCTCCTCAGCTCCGGTCCCCTTCTTTTCACCGGGGCCTGAGGAGGAGGAGACCCGATCTCCTTCGAGGCTATCGAGGTGGTACTCAAGGCCTACCTTGGTAGCCTCATCGAGATCGACCTATAGTCTCTCTGACACTGATCTGGACCGGATGATGCGAAGGTTCATCCAGGCCCAGATGCAGATGGGAGTGCTCCTGCCTCCCCCCCCCCCCCGGGGGGGGAGCTCGACCCCATTTTTCAAGCCCATAGCTCCTTCTCCGACCCGCTACCTGGGTTCGGAGCGCTCGGAGACGGGCAGCTTCGGAGCCGGGGGTGGGTCGGCGCCGACAGTACTAGGTACTTCGGATCCGATCCTGCCCTCAAGTGTGTCGGATCCGATCTCTCGGAGCCTTGGTCCGAGCTTCGGATCCGGGGGACTCAGTGTGCCTTCGGCGCCGTCTGTGTCGGACCGCACTGGTCCCTCTGATCCGAGGGGCTCGGCGCCGGCTCCGATCCACTCCTCGGATCCGAGGGGGAGCCGACTGTCAGATCCTTTGGTCGAGGCCGGCTCCCCTTCGGCTTTTGATGTAGTGGAGAGGGCTCTGTTGAGGGCATCTGGGCCCCCGGCCCTTGCTTCGGCTCCGTCCTGCACTCCATCTGCTCTGGGTCAGGCTTCCGTCACCCGGCCACTGGGACAGCCCGCTTCACTGCCCCAAGCAGTTCCTTTGGAACTTGACACCGCTTGCGAGGGCTCCTCGGACAGCCCCCCCCCGAGGAAGCACCTCACAAGCACACGTGTAAGAGGAGGCACATAGACTCCCCCGAGTCTTTGTCTGAAGACACAGACTTGGAGGAAGGGGAAGGCTCCCCAAGATCACCCCCTGAGGATGTCTCCTTTGGAGACATCATGGAAATGCTTCGTATAAGAGGTGGGTGGTCTGCCCCAAAGTCTTCCTCGGACGAGTCCGTGTTCTTGGAGGCATTTGAAGCGGGCCCGTCTACCTCTTGGGTGTCCCCTCCTGCCGACCCCCTGGTGGACCTCATTACCACCAGGGCGTGGAAGGAAACGGACACCGTGGAGCCAATCCCCAAGAGGCCAGACAGGATTCTCAGCCCCCCTGCTGGCCGTGCCCACTGGAGTAAGGGACCCCCGGTAGATGCCATGTTGACGGCAGCAGCCACCAAGAGGGAACTCGCTCAAGAGAGTCCCTCAGTTCATCCTCCGAGCAAGGAGTCTCGGATGATGGACCGCTTGGGGAAGCGTATGTTTAGTTCAGCGACCTTTTCAGTGAGAGCGCTCAACTACCTGGCATATGTCATTAGGATGCAGTGCGATCTTATCAAAGAATACGCCGCATCCCCCCCAGAGTCCATGTCGGAGGAGGACAAACTTTTGCACTCCACCCGTATGGCCACTCTCCGTTCCGTGACCAATACCTCTATGCGGTTACTTTCCCATGCTACAGAGGGAGCCGCTAGAGCTGCAGGAGTGGGCCTAGTCACGAGATGCCAGGCCTGGCTCCGCCATTGCTATTTCACGGAGCCCTTCAAGGCGTCATTCGCGAACACCCCTTTTGATGGTTCTGCCCTCTTTGGCAAGACGGTTTGCGACACCTTGGTCCAGAGCAAGAAGGACGGGAAGACGCTGTCTGCCATCTGAGTCCGCTTCTCTGTGCCCCAGAGGTCCTACTCTAGGAACCAAAAGGGCCAGAAGAAGATGTGGTTCTGGAAGTCGCAGCAATCCCAACCCGCTCTGGACAACCAGTCCTTCCGTGGCAGAGGAGGACAGGGAGGACGCCGCCCCCAGGGGCAGAGGGGCTCCCAGGAATTTCGGGTCCAGAGAACCTTTCTCTGAACGGCCCGCGCAGCAACCCTGAGGGGTTGCCCGACTGCTCCACTCTGGAGGCAGTCAGGGGACGTTTTTTGGAGCACCTAGCGGCATGGGAGTTCATAACATCAGACTGCTGGGTCCTCCGAATTATATCCAGAGGATACAAAATCCCATTTCTTCACGTCCCAAAACTAAAATCCCTCCCCCGATGTTCCACCCAATCAGAGGGAGGCAGCTTCAGCAGAAATTGGCTATCTGCTGAGGAAAAGAGCCATCCAGCCCGTTCCCCCCAGACCAGATCAGATCAGGGTTCTACTCCAGGTTCTTTTTAGTGCCAAAAAAGACGGGGGACCTAAGACCCATTCTGGACCTGTCCCTATTAAACCTGGCAGTTCCCAAGGAGAAGTTCCGAATGGTCACTTTACAATCCATTCTCCCCCTTCTGGGAGAAAACCACTGGATGTGCTCTATAGACCTCAAGGATGCGTACTACCACATACTAATGGACAGACGGTCCAGGAGGTTTCTTCGCTTCCGGCTGGGAGCCAGTCACTACCAGTTCAGGGTCCTTCCCTTTGTTCTCACCACAGCCCCCAGGGTGTTCACCAAAGTATTAGCAGTGGTTGCGGCCCACCTGAGGCTTCAGGGGGTGCAGGTCTTTCCATACCTGGACAACTGGCTTCTCACCGCCCCAACAAGGCATCTACTATCTTGGCAAGCGACTCCTTTCTTCGCCTAGCTCCCCGGCTAGGCATCACGGTAAACGAAGGAAAGTCCAACCTGGCCCCTACTCAGTTGATAGAATTCATAGGTGCCAGGTTAGACACGAGGAAGTTAAGAGCCTTTCTCACAACCGACAGAGTTCGGAATCTGCGACTCCAGGTGCGGGCCATCCTCCACTCCAGCTCAGTTCCGGCAGAATTGGTCCTGAGGGCACTAGGGTCCATGGCGGCAGCGATTTCTCTTCTCCCACTCGCCCGCTTGAACATGCGGGTTCTTCAGTGGACACTTCAAGTACAATGGTCATATCTTTCTCTCCCCCTGCATCACCCCATTGCAATCAGCAAGGCTTGCAAGCGGTCTCTCTTGTGGTGGCTCCATTCCAAGGATCTCCACGGAGGCCGCCCCTTTTGTGCATCTCCCCCTCTCGCCACAGTGACCATGGGCGCCTCCCGCCTCGGGTGGGGGGGGCATTTTGCGGGCCGGACGGTCCCAGGCACGTGGAACAACTCGGAGACCTCCCTGCATATCAATGTTCTGGAGATGAGAGCGGTGCTCTTGGCGTTGCATGCACTTCAAGCCTTTCTTCCCCTAGGAACAATTGCGATTCAGTCAGACAACATGTCAGTGGTCTGGTACATAAACAAACAGGGGGGAACCAGGTCTTACCCTTTATGTCGAGAAGCCATGAGAGTGTGGGCGATCTCCACCAACCGCTTTCTCATCTCAACGCATATTCCAGGTCGGTCCAACATCCTTGCGGACAAGCTCAGTCGCACCATTCTCTCCCCGTACGAGTGGTCTCTCAATGCTCAAGTAGCGAAACGTATCTTCGCACAGTGGGGAACTCCTTGTTGCGATCTCTTTGCTTCTCCCTTAAACACCAAGTGCGACAGTTTTTTCGCTCTAATCCCTCCTCCAGGGGATTCCCAGAGAGACGCTCTGGTGCATGCTTGGCCTCCCGGTCTTCTTTACACATACCCCCCTTTGCCTCTGATGCTCCAGGTTCTTCAGAAAGCCTCTCGGTTGGGGTGCAGAATGATCCTCATAGCCCCATTCTGGCCTCGGCAGATCTGGTTCCCTTACCTAAGGTCTCACTCAGTGAATCCACCTTGGATTCTAGATCCCATTCCGGATCTGATATCACACCCATCGAACCTACCAACTCCGAACCTGGACAACCTGAAGTTGACTGCTTGGCTGCTCCAGTTCCACTCCTAATCAGGACTCCCGGTATCTCGTCCCCAGTTAAGGCCATTCTGGTAGCAGCCCACAAGCCCTCTACCAGAAAAATTTACCGCAGTAAATGGAAGCGATTCTCCATTTGGGCGGAGCGGCAGGGTCTAGATCCCGTCACGGTTCCCCTTCCTTTGGTGCTAGACTTCCTTACCACTCTTTTTAATGATGGTGCCAGTAGTTCCACTGTCAAAGTTCAGCTAGCGGCCATTTCTCATTATCATGTTGGTCATGACTCTGGACCTCTTATGTCTGCCAAATTATGTAAAATCTTCCTAAAAGGCACTTTTCTGCTTAGACCCCCTGTCAAGCAGGCGGTTCCACCATGGGATCTTTCCTTGGTTCTTCAGGCCTTGACCGCTCCCCCCTTCGAGCCTGCGGCCACAGTAGATCTAAAATTCTTATCTCTTAAGACTGCATTTTTAGTAGCCATTACTTCAGCCAAAAGAGTTTCGGAACTTCAAGCCCTGTCCATGAAGCCGCCTTACTTGATCTTCCATCCAGACCGCGTGTACCTCAGGATCAATCCCTCTTTTCTTCCTAAGGTAGCTTCGGAAGCAAACATTAATCAGTCCATCAACCACCCTGTTTTCTTTCCTAAATATCAGAACAAAGGCGAGTACAAGCTGCATTCATTGGATGTTCACAGGCAGCTTCGTTTTTATCTTAACAGGACAGCTGGTCACAGGCAATCCGACCAATTGTTCATTTCCTTTGCCAAATTCAATCTGGGTAAACCAATTTCCAAAGCCTCCTTGTCACGCTGGATTTCCCAGTGTATTCTATTAGCTTACCAAGCTTCCGGGAGGCCCGCACCAGACTGAGTCCATGCTCATTCAACCCGGTCTGTTTCTACCTCAGCAGCCTTTAAGGCTAGGATTCCTCTGGATGACATTTGTTCAGCAGCCACTTGGGCTTCATCCCATACCTTTATTTCTCATTACAAGCTGGATATCATGTCTAGAGGTAGAGCATCCTTTGGCTGCGTGGTGCTCCGGAATATCCTTCCATGACGGCCGCCCAAGACTCAGGTAGCTGGGGACTCTGCCCCACAGGTTGCTGACAAATGAATCTCCTACTTCAGATTTAGAAGTTATGTACTTACCATAACGTTCCATCTGAGTAGGTGGATTCATTTGTCTGCAACCATCCCGCCCTCCTATCCCCCTGGCCTGGTCAGTTTCCTGCATAGAATGTGTTACCCTTTGGTTAGGGTATTGGATACAGGGCAAACTCGATCTGAGGTCATGTAGGGAGAGCAGGGCATTATGGGTGAGGGGAGGAGCTAGGAGCTCGGATCCATAGCTGGATAAACCATGCCGGTTCGGATCCAATATCGGATCCATAACCCACAGGTTGCAGACAAATGAATCCACCTACTCAGATGGAACGTTATGGTAAGTACATAACTTCTAATTCTCTGCACTGCCGTTTGGCTTGTCTACTGTGCCCAGGTTATTCACAAAGTGCCTGGCTCCAGTAATTGCATTTTGCAAGCAAAGAAATATTCAAATATATCCATACCTGGACGATTGTTTAATTCAGGCAGAAAACCAGGCCATTCTTCTAAGTCGTCTGGCATTTGTAAAAAGAATTCTAACTTGTCTAGGATACACCATAAACGAAAAGAAATCACAACTGGTACCCTCTCAAAAAATTACATTCCTGGGTGCAAGCTTGAATACAACTGCCAGGATAGCTTTCCTTATGCCAGAAAAGCAAATTCATTTGATGACTTAATTCAAACAGGTGGCCACAAAAACCCTACTATCTGCAAGGCAAATACTGCAAGCCTTGGGGTTCATGGCCTCCTGCATTCTTCTAATTCCATATGCAAGACTGCATATGAGGAAACTTCAGTGGTACTTAAAAAGTTTATGGAGTCAACATTGCCACAGCCTGGAAACAATGATTCCTGTCATACCTTGCCTGCCCCTAGAGTTCCTATGGTGGGCAGAGGCCTGCCACCAAAACAAGGGACTGCCATTAACACCACCCCCTGCCACCCAAACCCTAACTACAGACGCATCAGACTATGCATGGGGGGGCTCATCTGGCAGAGAAGTGCATTCAGGGCAAATGGATCCCAAATCAAACGCACCTTCATATCAATCAAGCAAAGAAATGCTAGCTGTACAGAATGCACTGACAGCCTTCAAAGAGTACCTTCATCCAGGGCAATTACTGATAAAGACGGACAACACCACAGTTATGTGGTACATAAATAAGCATGGGGGGGGGTACACATTCCTACCCCCTCTGCAGACTAGCCATTGCATTGTGGAACACTGCTTTGAGCTACCAAGTACAACTACAAGCTCAATTCCTGCCAGAAAAGCTGAATATTCTGGCAGACAAACTAAGCAGATATCTCATGGACCCATACGAATGGAAATTGGCACCACGGATTTTCAACATGTTGACATGCATATGGGGGAGCTCAGACATAGATCTTTTTGCCTCACCCCAGAACTACCAGTTGGACAAATTTTGTACAAGACTCATCACAAAAAAGCCTGGAGAGTGAATGCTCTGTCCTTCAGCTGGAAAAACCTATCAGTCTATGCATTTCCCCCTCTGCCTCTGCTCTCCAAAGTTCTACTAAAAGTCAAACAGGACAAACCAAAAATTATTTTGATTGCTCCAGACTGGCCTCGCCAACACGGGTACCCACTCTTGTGCAGTGTGTCACACATTTCACAGTGGTACCTGCCTCCGACACCTTCCTTACGTTCTCAGCAGGAGAACCAAATTCTGCACCCTCAGCTCCAAACATTGATTCTTGCAGCTTGGCTGATCACTTAAATTCCCCCTTAGCATTCCTCAGCAAACCTGTGATGGATGTCATTTTGGAGGTGAGAAGACCTAGTACTAGAAAATCTTATGCTGACAAATGGAAAAGATTCTGTGCCTGGAATCAATCTCAAGGGATGAGCACAGCAGTGCCCAATTTACCTCAGATTTTGCAATACTTAACTGAGATGCTTCACAAGGGCCTGTCTTTTTCTTCTATAAAAATCCATGCCTCAGCCATTTCAGCTCATTACAACACAGAACCCCCCCTTATCTCATCCTCTGCTAAAGAAGTATCTCAGAGGGGCCAAAAACTTGAGACCACCCAGGAGAGCTCCAACCCCTGCCTGGGACCTTAACTTCGTATTGGAGAAACTCACTCTACCTCCTTTCGAGCCAGCTGCTACTGCAGACTTAAAATTTATTTCCTGGAAAACAGCCTTCCTTTTAGCAATCACTTCAGCTAGTAGGATATCTGAATTACAGGCCCGTATGGCAGTGGAGCCTTTCATCATCTTTCATACAGACAGGGTGTCACTCAGGACCAGTCCATTATTCATGCCCAAGGTGGTATCCAGTGTGGCACTTAATCAGCCCATTCATTTGCCAACTTTCTTTCCCAATCCACAGAACAAGAGGGAGCGGATTCTGCATTCATTGGATGTACACAGACAACTTAGATTGTACTTAGGACTAAATCTCGAAGAAAATCTGAACAACTGCTGGTAGCATTTGCTGCAGGGGCAGAGCAGAAGGCTATTGCAAACCATTTCTAAATGGATAAACCATTGTATTTATTTCTGTTATAAGCACCATGGAAAACTTATCTCCAGGGGATCAGATCTCATTCCACCAGGGCTGCATCTACTTCAACAGCAGCCTTTCTCAGAGGTGTTCCTACCAGGGATATTCTAGAAGCTGCTACCTGGAGTTCAGTTCATACTTTCACCAAGCATTATCACTTACCAATTTTCTCTAAATCCAGAGCTGGCTTTGCCACTGCTGTTTTGCAGGCCCTTATAGCTCATCCTAATGCTGTATAAATCCATCCTCTCAACCATAGCTTTCGGAATCAACCCAAATGTAATAACTGCAACAGTGAAACACAAAGAACATAGTACAGTTGTGTACACTTACCATAAATGTAGATGTTCGAGTGTATTCACTGTTGCAATCCTGGATGTTCATCCTGCATACAGCTGCAGTAATCACAGATGGGTTCTCTGCCGTCAGGCGGGTCCTCGGTCGGCCGAATTCCAAAGTCTAGGTCCGGCGTCGGTTGTTGTCGCTTTCTTTCCTGACGTCAGCGAGGCAGGGGTATATAAGACACAGCTGACGCCATTTTCTTCAGTCTTTTTTGCCGTGCGGTGCCCGAAGCAGAAGCAGTTCACAAGTGCCGGTCAGCCAGCTCCTGAATTTACGAAAAATTGGAAACCGAAGTCTTCTTTAAAGCTAAGTACCCCGTTGGGGAAACTTTTCTTGCCTCAGACCGATGTCAGAAAAAGTTAACAATTGTATTTTTTGTGGGAAGCAAATACCGCATAAGGATTTCCATTCCCTCTGCATACCTTGTTTAGGCCCAGACCACGATGTCTTGGGCTGTCGCTTTTGCGCTACTTTCAATAAACGCACTATTAAGGGTCGGGCGGAGTTCGCCTAACACTTTTTTGGTAAAGCCTTTGATTATAAAATGTCGTTGGAGACTCCGACTACTGTTTTGTCCAAAAAACGCAAGGACAAGGACCGACACGCGAGGCCCACGGTCTCCACTGACACCACGCCAAAACCGGCTATATGTGGTCCGGTTCTCAGCGAGACGCCTATGCAGTCCCTGACTACCGACGACACTTCTTTGGCACTGTCTTCTGTAACCGAGACCGCAGGTACCTCGGCCCATACCTAGACTACAACCACCGAAGCCACTGTGAGCGTTGAGCCTCTTAATGTGGACAGGTCCACTTCCACCCATGGTGTCTTTAGACCCTCATCTTCCTTTTCCATTAAGGCCTTTACTAAGTCCAAATCAGCCAGGCATCCCAAGAGGCCTGTTGCACAGGGCCCATCTCCAGGCCCCATGCCTAAAAAGCAGATGCTAAAAATGGCTGAGGATTTAATTACTCAGGGGTTCCCAACCCCCTCCAGATAAGAGACCCAGAGTGGAGGAAGATTCTCCCTCTTCTGATCAGGGCTCCATTTTTTCAGAGCATTCTGATGTAGAGGAACACTCTTACTCCCCTTTTGAAGATTCTGATGCAGAGCAGTCCATTCCTTCTGTATTTTTTCTTTTGGGGAAACCTTGCACACCTTGAGGGAACACTTCCATTGAGAAGGCCAAGACTTTTCTGATTCCAAGAAAAGACTTAGAGAATTTCTTTTGTTACCTCAACACAGACCTCTGGCGATACCTCCTGTCTTGGACATACTTGATGATGTTTATTCCGAGGCTTGCCTTAATCCGGATTCCCTGCCTCCTGCCCCAATCAAGCCTGATAGATACTACAGAGTTCCTAACTCTCACCAATTTCTTTACAAAAGCCATAATGCTGACCCTGAAACCATTTCTCAAGGCCCCAAGGGAATGAAGGTAGATACAGGCACACAAGGGGCAGAGGACAATCACAAGGATCATATAGAGGCAGGCAATGGCATACTCCAGCACCAAGAGGTGGCGAAGACAGTGCACAACAATACAGGAAACAAACCCAATGACTTCCTCCTTTCCATGCCAAGCAAGTCTCAGCTGGCAGCACCCTTGGGAGGAAAGCTGGCATTATTTACAAGAAATTGGCATATTGTTACAACAGACAAATGGATCCTGGACGTTATAAACAGAGGCTACAGATTTCATTTTCACACTCTTCCAAAAATGAGAGGCATGCCAAACCTGCCACACAATCAAAGGGCAGAGGCACAACTACAAATTTCAAAGCTCATAGACATGAAAGCTATTCAAGAGGTACCTACTCACGAACAAGGTCAAGGTTTTTATTCCAGGCTATTTCTGGTACCAAGGAAAGGAACCGACTGGAGACCCATTTTGGACTTATCCATCCTAAACATATTTTTACTCGTACCAAAATTCAAGATGCTCACATTACAGCAACTTCTTCCCATGCTGGGCAAGGAGTTTTGGCTGGTAACATTGGACCTCAAGGAGGCATACCTGCATGTCCCAATCAGACAAAGCTGCAGAAGATACCCCAGATTTCTTGCAGGTTCAATCCACTATCAATTCTCTGCATTGCCCTTTGGCTTATCTACTGCGCCCAGAGTATTCACGAAATGCCTAGCATCAGTAATTGCCTACTGCAGACTTCAAGGGATACAAATTTACCCTTATTTGGACGACTGCCTGATCCAAGCGGACAGCAAGCACATACTTCTGGAACATCTGGCTTATGTAACATGGTTACTGAATTCTCTGGGATACACAGTCAACAAAGAGAAATCCAGAATAACACCATCTCAGAAAATAACTTTCCTGGGTGCCAACTTGGACACACACACACTCAGATGGCCTATCTTACGCCAGAAAAACAGGGGCAACTAACTCAGTACTTCAAAATACTAGCAAATTGTACCAGGCTTACTGCAAGGAAAATCCTGCAGGCTCTGGGCTTCATGGCATCTTGTATTCTTTTAATCCCATGTGCAAAGTTGCATATGAGGAAACTTCAATGGTACCTAAAAAACATATGGTCTCAACACAGCCACAGTTTGGAAACAGTAATACCAATAATTCCATGTTTGCAAAAGGAATTTCTATGGTTGGCCCAAGCATGTCAAACAAACACAGGTCTCCCATTCTGCAAGCCTCAAGCAAATCATGTCATCACAACAGACGCCTCAGATTACGCCTGGGGGGCACACATGACAGACAGGTGCATTCAGGGCAAATGGTCCCAAAAGGAAAAGCACCTTCACATCAATCAAAAAGAAATGCTAGCAGTGATAAATGCAATTACAGCTTTCAAGGACCTCCTGCATCCAGGACAATTATTGATAAGAACAGACAACACCACAGTAATGTGGTACATAAACAAACAAGGAGGAAAACATTCATACCCCCTGTGCAGACTAGCCATGACACTTTGGAACTTGGCTCTGGAATGGCAAATCGAACTTCAAGCACAGTACTTGCCAGGTTTGGAAAACACGCTGGCAGACAATCTAAGCAGAAATATGACAGATCCACACGAATGGAAGTTGCATCCTCAAGTGTTTACAAAGATAATCCAAGCGTGGGGAAGGCCAGACATAGATCTCTTCACCTCCCACAGGAATCATCAATTGGAAAAGTTCACCTTTCATCCGAAGGCCTGGAGAGTGGACGCCCTTTCATTCAGTTGGGCAGCATGGACAGTTTACGCTTTCCCACCTCTGCCTCTTCTGCCCAAGGTGCTCTTGAAAGCAAGAGCAGACAGACCGAAGATGATACTGATTGCTCCAGACTGACCAAGACAACACTGGACCCACTCCTGAGGAGCCTAACGCATATTCCTCCCTGGCCCCTACCTCTAATGCCTCTTCTACTGACTCAACACAGCTACGAAACTCTTCACAGTCAGTTGAAAACACTCAATCTCGCTGC
This sequence comes from Protopterus annectens, assembly GCF_019279795.1. Classification (NCBI taxonomy): domain Eukaryota; kingdom Metazoa; phylum Chordata; order Ceratodontiformes; family Protopteridae; genus Protopterus; species Protopterus annectens. The sequence goes on along the minus strand of NC_056745.1, from coordinate 769,753,447 downwards.
ATGGAAAATTCCTTAACAACACAACAGACCCTACTCCCCAAAGAGGTGCAGGATGTCATTTTGGAGGCCAGAAGGCCATCTACTAGAAAGGCTTACTCCGCAAAATGGAAACTGTTTTGCTCTTGGAATGAGAAAAAAGGCCAGGATCCTAGAAAACTGAATTTGCCTCAGGTATTACAGTATCTAGCTGAGCTGCTGAACAGTGGACTTTCATGTTCCTCCATAAAAATCCATGCCTCAGCCATTTCTGCAGAATTCAACACTGATACACCCTTATTCTCTCACCCACTCTTAAGACAGTTCCTCAGAGGGGCTAAGAATATAAGACCACCAAGGAAACAACCAATGCCAGCCTGAGATCTTAATTACATTCTAGAAAAATTAACATTGCCTCCCTTTGAACCAGCTGCCTCAACAAATTTGCAATATTTGTCCTGGAAAACAGCTTTCCTTCTGGCCATTACCTCAGCTCATAGGGATTCGGAACTACAAGACCTCATGGCTGTGCAGCCCTTCCTCATCTTCCATCAGGACAGGGTTTCCCTTAGAACCAACCCATCATTTATGCCTAAAGTGGTATCCAGGGTAGCTTTAAATCAAGCCATACACTTACCTACCTTTTACCCCAATCCTCAAAACAAAGGGAAAAGGCTGCTACACTCCTTAGACATCCATAGACAGCTACGTTATTATTTGGACAGAACAAAGACTTTCAGGAAAACAGAACAACTCTGTGTCCTATGCTGTAGGAGCTCAAGGGAAGCCAGTTACCAAACAGACAATTTCAAAATGGATAGGCCACTGCATACGGTTTTGTTACTCCTATCATGGAAAATCTGTCCCTACAGGCATCAGATCCCACTCCACCAGGGCCACAGCTACCTCTACAGCCTTCCTCAGAAGAGTTCCTACCGAAGATATTTTGGAGGCAGCCACTTGGAGTTCTGTGCATACCTTCACAAAACACTACCATCTGCCTTTATATTCCAAAACTAGAGCAGGCTTTGCCACTGCTGTGTTGCAGGGCATTCTGGCTCATCCCAGTTCCATCTAGTGCCTACCACCCTGTGCGTAGCTTTGGGATTATACCCATCTGTGATTACTGCAGCTGTATGCACGATGAACGATGTACAGTTTTGCACCTACCATAAATGTAGATGTTCGAGTGTTAATACAGCTGCAGTACAGGTTACCCTCCCTCCTTCCCCTCTTGGTAAAGGCCTAGGGCCTAACCCCTCTTCATACAACCTGATTGGGTTATCCTTCTATGGTATATTTGCTTGCATTTTACTGATTTTTGATTGTATTGCATTGCATATATATAAATATAATTTATGCATTGCCTTCCTTCTGGGGACACCTGACATCTGGGGCAAGAAAGACTGAAGAAAATGGCATCGGCTGTGTCTTACATACCCCTGCCTCACTGACGTCAGGAAAGAAAGCGACAACAACCGACGCCGGACCTAGACTTTGGAATTCGGCCGACCGAGGACCCACCTGATGGCAGAGAACCCATCTGTGATTACTGCAGCTGTATTAGCACTCGAACATCTACATTTATGGTAGGTACAAAACTATACTTTACCCTCCCTCCAGCCCCCTGTTTTTCCTCTTACTATACCTCTACTTTCTTTTACTATGCTTTTTGGTATATTTGCTTTTGTTTGGAGGTATATTTTTGTGTTTTTAATTTTATATATATATATATATATATATATATATATATATATATATATATATATATATATATATATATATATATATATATATATATATATATATATCCCCATTTGGGGGGGCACCTGACATCTAGGGCAAGAAAAACTGATGTAATGGCGTCGGCTGCATGTTTTATTACCCTGATGACCTGACGTCATGGAAGAAGGGACAGCAACTGAAGCAAGACCCAAGACTTTGTTAATCAGGCCAGCTGAGGGCAACCTACCAGCAGATTTCTCAAATGTAATGACTGCAACAGTGAATACACTCGAACATCTACATTTATGGCAAGTGTACACAACTGTACTTTTCCCTCCCTCCATCCCCCTCTTTTTTCTCCCTCTCTCGGCTTACAAGGAACATTTTGGTATTTACTTTGTACTGGTGAGGTTCTTCCACCATATCCAGGCTCCCACTTAGGGGGCTCCTGACAGGGCAAGAAAAACTGATGTAATGGCGTCGGCTGCCTTACATTGTACTACTGACGACCTGACGTCAGTCCTGAAGCGACAGCAACCAATGCAGAAATACTAAGCCTCTGGTATTCGGGCCGGCTGAGGGGTACCCTGGCAGGGATAACCCAAATGTGATGACTGCAACAGTGAATACACTCGAACATCTACGTTTATGTTAAGTGTACACAGCTGTACTTTGTTTTTGGTCAGTGTTGAATGTCCGCTTAAGTTTCTGTTAGCATTATTGCTGTTTGTGTACACTTATTTATAAAATAGGCTGAACAATCCAAGCAATCTGATTGGCTAAAGGGGGTGTATAAAAATGTGTTAATCTTCCACCTAAAATACTATGCTTACAAAAAAAATGTGACTTCATAGCAAAAATATTATCCATTTCATAAGTGCAGGAGCATTTATTAGTTCATAAAGTTAGCAGATATTACCACACACCAAAGCTTGTCCACTATTCTTCACTGGGCTGGTGCTTCACAACAGCCTTGTGCATAAAGATTTTCCTTCCCCTAGGATCTCGATTGATTGTTACACTACTGCAGCCAACTAGCCCATTTATTCCAGGGGTACAGGAATGAAGCATTTCTGAGGTAGTTTAGGATCCTACTTCCAGTTTATTCCTGCCTGGGAATCCTGATCAGCTCTCCGTTCTCAGATGAAAGTTAGATGGCAGAGAGCAGGTCAGCTTACTGATCCTGGAGGGTGGCCTACCCTCTTCCCCTCAGGAGCACTTCTTAACCCCCTCAGTAAGTCCTCCGAGCTCTGCCATTGCTAGCTCCCAAAGGGAAGCATGATTCTACATGCTAAGTTCCTCTTGGCCACTTGTGCAAGTGTGCAATGACAGTATGGCCTTGGAAGGTTCAAATTCCACTAGGTAACACCTTGTACTCATACTAGGTGCCACACTAGTGGTGAGCCCTCCTTCTCATCAGAATGGGCAGGCTCGCAGTATCCTCTCACTTTCATCCTTCACAGCCAAATCTTACAAGTTTCCCCATGCCAATTTTTGAACTTGTCACCTGCACTGTAACAGGGCTTTTATCCCTCTATACCAAGATGGTGTACAGAAATATTAATACACTTTCCAGCATGTGGTACTAATTGTATAAAGTCTGTTCACAGTTTGGGTGGAAAGCTGGTGTTAAACTGTGAGCAGATTTTTTTTTTGTCTGCTGCAGCTTTCCGACCATCTAGGTTATCTCAGCAACTCTGCCCATTCTTTTTGTATTGGGTGAGAGACAGTTGTGGCTGTCCTGCAGGCAGCCATCAAGGGATTTTTGATGTATACTTTGCATGTTGCATAAACACTGTAAGAGGATGCATGCAGTGGGGACATTTTAGAGCTGTCACCCACTTCTGCAAACGAGATAGCTCCTCAGGCAGCCAACTCTCACTTTCAGAACAGATCACTTCCAGAAAATTCCATTTCTCTGTCTGGTATTCATTACTGAGAGACTCAGCCCATGACTTGTCCCTCAATCCCTTCTCAAAGAGAGGAATGTATGCTGTGCTTCTCCCCTCTCTCTACCTTTCATTGCCTGGATTGCCACCCAAACCTGGCTTGGTAGGTGATAGTCTGAGCTGGATTCCTCAGTGCCAGAGATCTCAAATGCACAGATCACAAGCTTCAAGTAGCCCTTAAATCAGCACAGTTCCAGGTGAGAATAAGCTCCTGCATTCCATTCCTGGCTGTACTGACCGACTTTCCTTTCATTTTAGAGATTGTGGCCCTTGGCTGAGTATGGTAGAATTCATATCGCCCTCATGGTCAGTACTAGCTTTAAATAAGTGGATTTTGGTGTGGCTGGTGCTGTTTTTGAATGTGTTGTCAGTTCTCATTAGCTGATTTATCCAACACACTTTGGTATTGTGTTGGGCAGTACAGTGGCTCGCTGTGCTGTCGTGGTCTTTCTGCTGTTTATTTCCCAAGTTATTGTCTTCTTTGTGGAGTTTGGATGTCATCCTTCTGTTCATTTTGGTTTTCCTTGGGGCTCTCATGTTTTCTTAACATTGCAGGTGGGTTTTGTAGGTGAATTGGCAAGCTTTCAAAGTGCCCATAGGTGTTTGTGTATGTTTGGTGTGATTGAGTGTGCATCCTGCAGTGGACAACCTTTCTCTCCAAGGCTGGTCCTTATCTAATGAACATTGCTTATCAGTGATGGCTTCGGATCTGCTTTGGCTTGAATAGGATAAAGCAGGTATTGGAAAATGAGTGAATGATGATGTATTTCTGTGATTTATCAGATGTTCTTCGTGTTTCACTGTTGCAGTCATCACACTTGGGTTATCTGCCTGCAGGTAGCCCTTAGTCGGCCTGAATACTAGAGTCTTAGTATTTCTGCATCGGATGCTGTCGCTTTTTCCATGATGTCAGGGGTATAAAACAGGCAGCCAATGCCATTACATCAGTCTTTCTTGCCGAAGAGGAGCCCGAAGCAGAAGCAGTTCGCAAGTGCCAGTTGGCCGCTACCTGAAATTTTCGTTTTCTAGTTGATAATCTTGAAGTCTTCTAAAGCTAAGTACCCCATTGGGAATCCTTTTTTCTTGCTCTAATCGATGTCAGAAAAAGTTAACAATTGTCTTGCCTGTGGAAAGCAAATACCTCACAGAAATTTTCATTCTTACTGCGACACCTGTTTAGGCCTAAACCACGATGTTCCTCACTGTCAATTTTGTGCCTTGTTTAACGCCCGAACCATTTGTCGTCAGGCTCTTTGTCACTAAATTCTTTCGTTCTCCATATTCCGAAATGACTTCGATAAGCCATCCGACTACCGATCTTCTGAAAAAAACATAAAGATAAAGACAGACCGCATAGGTCGAAAACTGCCGACGACGCTTCTGTTAAGCTAGTCGACAGTCCGCCGGTTCTCAGTGAGGTGCCTTTGCAGCCCCTGATGCCCACTTCTATGGATTCACAAGCCTCTGTTCAGACCCATTCGGAGTCCGGTGTGCTGCGAGATGCTTCTTTGACTATGGAACCAGCGGATGTCTCTACCTTGGATGGGTCTGGAGCCGCTGTGCAGGCACCGGCTTCTGAGGGTGTATTCCATCCTACCGATGTTCGAATTAAACAGACTTCTTTTTTAACTAAAACTACCAAGTTTCTTAGTCCCAGAGTACGCACTACACCTAGAAAACCGATGACCAAAGCGCATGCTCAAGCTCCCATGCCACAAAAACAAATGCTTAGAATGGCTGAAGACGTTATTACGCTAATTAGGGGAAACCAGCCTTCCCCTGCTAAGAGACAATGAATTGAGTTACCTTCTGATTCTACAGACCAGGAGTCCGATGACTCTGACCCTTCAGATTATCAAGGCATGCCCTTATCAGCCTTTGAGGATTCAGGTGCAGAGGAATCCATTCCCTCTGCCTCCCCTCCAGAGGATTTTTCATTTGGTGAAATCTTACATACCTTAAGAAAGCATTTCCACTGGGAATGCCAAGACTGCCCTCAGTCCAAAAAGAGACTCAGAGAATTTTTAGAGTTGCCCACAGGCCTCTAGCTATACCCCCTGTCCTGGATGTTGTAGATGATGTTTGTATGGAATCCAGTCTTACTCCAGACACATTACCCCCGGCCCCTAGGAAACCTGACAGGTACTACAGAGTACCTGATTCCCACATGTTTCTTTTCAAGAATCCTACTGCTGATCCAGAGATCATTTCCCAGGGACCTAAAGGTATTAAGGCTACTGCAGCCAAAAATCCTACCCCTTCGGACAGGGATTCCAAAGCTTTAGACAGATGAGGTAAGAAGGTATATACCTCTGCAACTCTTGCTATCAGGACAATAAATTGCCAGTTTTTTTTTTTTCAAAACAGGTTTATTGTTTTAACATATAAGAGAAATATCATAACAATTTTATACAAGTAATTAAAAATAGGTATTATTATAATATTCAACAAAACAACTAAAGTATTTACAAAGACATCCACTACAATCAGATCAATTAATTAAACTAAAATACCATGCTATTGAAATTAAACTTTTTTAACAAATTTTGTAAATTATCCCATACAATAAAATAAGATGTTTTTCTATTTGTTCTAGTCCTAATTGTGTTTATTTCCATATGGCACACTATATTCATAACATTTTTAAATTCATTGAACGAAGGAGGTGTATCTGAAATCCAATTTCTAGTTATTATTTTCCTAGCCACTGCTAGAATAGACCATAACAAGGGAAGCTTAACCTTTTTAACACTTTGGGGTACAGGTGTGTTGAATAATATAAGAGATTTAGAAATAATGAAATTATCTGTAAAAAGAGCCTGCAAAAATTCATTAATTGACTTCCAGTATTCTTTCAATTTTGTACAGTCATAATACATATGAGCCCAGTCAGCATTAATTTCTACATTACATCTCTTACATAGATTATCTTTATTATTTATTTTATTCATCATCAAAGGTGTATAAAAGATCTATGTAAAATTTCCATGTATAAAGTCTCCAGACAATGGAAGACGTAGTTCTATAAGCAGATTCCAATATATATTGTTTATCTTGTTGATTTGGTGGGTCCCCATTAATAGAAGTGAAATAATTCCAGTATGAATCTACACTGTAAAAGTTTCTTGTCTGATAACTTTATGTATGTATGAAAGTTTACCTTTATCAGAAACTTTATGTTGTAAATTTAATATCAAGTAATCAATCAGTGTTGGAATAGATTCTTTAACAGTTATAGACATTAAATCTATTTTATTAATGAGATGTTGTCTAAAGGTCTGAACCTCTAACCAGCAAGTTTCTCTTAGATCAAATTCTTGTTTTAAGAAATCTAGATTTTTAACTTTATTATCAGATATCAACTGATACCAGTACTTTAGATCATTATCTATAGCTAAATGAGTTCCTTCAGAAGTAGATGACAAAAGCATACCCTGAGTATACATTATAGGAAATACAATAAAATTCCATTCCCTATACTTAGGGTGCATGAATATAAAGTTACGATAACTAATAATAATATTTAATGGGTAACAAACCATATGTTTAGGTGTAATAGGTGAAGTACAAAATTCCTTTAGTAACCATAACATGGAGTGATTTACAATCATATTTTTATGTGTTAAGGAGATTTTCATGAAGTGTATACTAATTAGCTCCCAATAATCTTTCCATTTTGTGACATATGACTGATCTATTAATAAAGTAATAACTTTTACAATAGAAGAGATAGTATATAAATTAAAGTCTGGAAAAGAAATACCCCTTGAGACCAGCTATTAGTATGTTTCTTTAATGCAATCCTAGGTCTATTAGGTGCCCATAAGAAATTTAACATTAGTGTGTTCAGTTTCTTGATAATTATTTTTGTAGGTGGAAGTATTATTGATTGTATTAAGTATAAAATCTTGGGGAATATTATCATTTTAATAATTGTAAGTCTCTCCTCCATAGTAAAATCATATTATTCCAGGTGTTAAAAAGATTTTGTATATTAAGAAAACAGGTATTATAATTATTATATATAATAGATTTAATATCTTTAGATAGTATTATACCTAAATAAGTTATCTGACCTGAATTGGGTACATATTTAGTAAAATCACTAATGAGAATATTTTTTCGTGTATATATAGATAGTATTTTAGTTTTTCTTCATTGAATATTAAACCAGAAATACTTTTAAAATTCATCATGTTATCAAATAGAGACTGTATAGAAGAATTAGATCCTGCTGATGTAATTAGAACATCATCTGCAAAAGTTGAATTTTGGATGTTGTATTTTCATCTATTTCAAAACCCTCTATGTCAGTACTGTTTCTGATCAAATTAGCCCAAGGCTCCATTACTAAAGTGAATAATAGTGGAGAAAGTGGACATCCTTGTTTTGTACCTTTAAGAATGGGTATTTTTGTGAAACATATGTTCCTACCTTAATATAAGCCAACGTTCCTTTGTATAAATGTTCAATTAGATTTACAAATGCATCCGAGAAGTTTGTGCACTTCATTAAGGTAAACAGATAGTCCCAACTTACTGAATCAAATGCTGAACTTATATCAAGACTAATAAGTGTTAAATCTTTCTTTTCCTATTTGCAAAATCTATTAATGTTAAAGTTCTTCTTATATTATCAAAAGTATTTCTATTTACAATGAAGCCTGTCTGATCTATATCTATAATGCGGAATGATTGTCTTCAATCTATCAGCAAAGATATTCATAAACATTTTATAATCAACATTAAGTAATGAGATGGGCCGATATGAAGAACATCTAGTTGGATCTTTATTAGGTTTTAAAATTGGTGAAATAAATGTATATTGCCAAGATGGGGTGTTATTAACTCAGTTTGTGCCAAAATACAAACTTTATGTATTAATGAATATGTATTTTTAGAAAGGATTTTATATATCTCTGGTATAATACCATCATTACCCGGTGCTTTGTTTGATTTAAGCTTATTTATTTGTGTAATAACTTCTGTATATGAAATACTCTTGTCCAATAGTTTAATCTGTTGTTTATTAAGCTTTTTATTCATATTTGTGGTTATAAACTCCTTTATTTTATCTTTAGGTTCCATGTTAATATTATTATGGTTAATTTTGTGAAAGTGATTTCTAAATTCATCTAGTATTTCTGGTATACTAGAAACATTCTTCTTTTCCTTAGAGAAAAGATTTATTTGATATGGTTTTGTTTATTCAACCTTTTTGTTTTATTTTTAAGTCTATGTAAGTATTTGGGGCTTATTGAATAAGACAAAAACTTGTATTTCTCTAAAGTTATTTTAACTTTATGAGTTAAAATTTCTTTGTATTTCTCATTTAATTTGTTTATTTCTTCAATAACTTTCTTGTCCATAATATTTTCTTTATTATTATGTTTATAAGAGTCTAATTTACTTTTAATATCTAACAATTCCTTATCCCAAGATTTCCTTTTATTATTATACCATCTGATACTTTGTCCATATAGATATGATTTTAAGGCATCCCAAACATAAACAATGGAGACTTCAGGAGTGTTATTTATGTCTAAAAATGTTTTACTTCTGAAAGTATATATTCTTTATAGTCTTTTAGTTGAGTTAAGTATGCTGGTATCCTTTTGATCTGAACATTATGAGTATTTTTATCATGAATTCAAAAACAATTGAATTATGATCAGATATAGGACATGAAATGATTTTGGAATTAATTAAATCTGTTACCATCTGGTTAGAAATAAAGACTCTATCTATTTTTGAATAAGTTTTGTATCTGTTAGAAAAAAGGTGTATGGTAATGATTTTGAATCTATCTGATTATTAATATCATTCAAATGATAAGAATTAGCAAAATCCTTTAAATGTTTTGCATTAGATGTAATTCTTCTCTTTCCTATAGTGGTAGTATCACTTTCATGTAGTATACAATTAAAGTCACCAGCTAAAATAATATCTCCTATAGAGAATGATATGATCTTATCAAGATGATGTTTCACTGTATTAATACCAATTCCAGGTATCCAATATACATTAATTAAAGTGTAAGTCTTCCCATTAATTTGTATTGTAACCATACAAAACATTCCTTTGTCATCCTGATAAGACTGAATGGTTTTAGGAATGGGCATACTTTTATTCCATAAAATAGCCACTCCTCTTTTTTCTGAGTGTGCTCTGAACTAACCGATACTGTATATTTGTTTGTGGCTAGTGTATCAATATCTTTTTCAAGAGATGGGTTTCTTGTAGGAAGACTAAGTTGGCCTTATGTAAATTAATGTATCTTATTAGGCTTGCCCTTTTACATGGATTATTCAATCCATTAATGTTTAAAGAAATTCCTTTTAAAGATGTCATTTGGCATTTTTAAAACTTAAGAATCTTATGATCAAAATAACAAATAACAAGATAAGTAATGTTACATCTCCTCCTTTAGGTGTACCTTTAAATATAGCTGTATTTATTGAATCTCTTATGGGATTTCGTATAGGATTCAATTTTGTTTGTAGTGACAATGAATGTACAAAATATATTGTGGATGTCAAAACTATATACAAATAACAATGAACAAGTGAAAATAATGTAAGGATTAAACCTTGCATCCAGCCTGGAGTTATAAACTCCAACTTAGAGTAGTATTTACCACTCAAGTTAACCCCTACCCTAAGCAGCAGTACGTCAGCTACCACCTTATCAATTTAATACTAGTTATATTTAACTGAAGTTAACAGTTTTCAATTCAATTATCTAGCAAGACAAGACTACACATTTGGTAAAACAGCATCATATAAACTAAAATAAACCTTTTTTTTTTTTTTTTTTAAACTGTTCATACTACTATATACATCCATGTAATATAAAACACTTGTATTCAAATAGCATTCAAATAATCTTGATGTTAGAAATCAAGAGGAGAGAAAATAAGTTCTAACATTCATTTAAATCAAAAACTTTGGCTAATATGATTCAGACATTACATATATTAGGATGCATCTATTTTCTGTCATGTAAATACAGTTAACAGCTTCCAAAAAAAAACCTTGAATTGCTTTTATATGAGCATTTACTCAAACTCATTATTGCCAATAGAATAAAATATTGTATTCATAGAAATTGTTATAAATCATACTTCATAGTTAAGCAGATTCTCAGAAACATTTATATACATATCTACATACACACACATACACACATATATATATATATATATATATATACACATACACACATACACACATATATACATATACATATATATATATATATATATATATATATATATATATATATATACACACACACACACATACACACACACACACACACACACACACACACACACACACACACACACACATACACACACACACACACACACACACACACACACACACATATATATATATATATATATATCTGATCTCACTGAGCTGTATCTTTACTGAGCACCATCTTACATTGCTGTCCCTTCAATAAATCTGTCTGCATTATCTGCATTATACAAAATAATGCACAGCAAACACATTTTAGTAACCAGATTTTACAAACATGCTATACTACTGCTTTAAAATATATCACATGACAATTTATTCCAGTATAGAGTTATAAAATTATTTATGCTTGTCAATCAGATGAATTAAATGAGTTATAGTAATGTATATGTTTGGGACATAGGTTTTTAACACATATTATTAATCTGCTATTCCTGTATCTGTGATGTGTCAGTGTGATATCTAGGTCAAAGGTGAGACCAGCTGCTTTCAGCTTCTCTGTGAGAATTCTGAGAGTTGAAGCTTTTGAAGTAGCTCATGGACACTGTGCATGAGACAGCCCACATCCCAGATTGTCTCTCTTAACATTTTGGTGGGAAACTTATTAAAAACTAGTGACAAACATTCATTTAGCAGTGTAAATGCATCTAAACATGACAAAACCTTCACAATGCATTCTACAGGTTATTACAGACTCTATGTAAGTGAAATCAAGCCCAAAATTATTAATAAGTAACAAAACTCAACATTTTGTCCCAACTCAACTCCTATGAATCTTATTATTTACTGTGTCTATATGATCAAAAGTATTTCTATATATTAATAAAGAAAAGAAAAGAGAGTAGAAAGTAAAAGGTGTAAGGCAGAAATAAAAAAAAATGTAAGAGAAAGCTATAAGAAGTATATACAATATAATATTACTTACTGTTTATATTAATAGAGTTAAAAATAAAACATAGTATTTACTATTATTTAGTTCTAATTATTATCAGTTAAAGCATGACAGATTATTTACAAACAAGCATAAGCAGTGTAATCAAGAAAGTATAATTAGGTAGTGTCATTCCTGTATCTGTGATGTGTCAGTGTGATATCTAGGTCAAATGTGAGACTAGCTGCTTTCAGCTTCTCTGTGAGAATTCTGAGAGTTGAAGCTTTTGAAGTAGCTCATGGACACTGTGCATGAGACAGCCCACATCCCAGATTGTCTCTCTTAACATTTTGGCGGGAAACTTATTAAAAACTAGTGACAAACATTCATTTAGCAGTGTAAATGCATCTAAACATGACAAAACCTTCACAATGCATTCTACAGGTTATTACAGACTCTATGTAAGTGAAATCAAGCCCAAAATTATTAATAAGTAACAAAACTCAACATTTTTGTCCCAACTCAACTCCTATGCAAATCTTATTATTTACTGTGTCTATATGATCAAAAGCATTTCTATATATTAATAAAGAAAAGAAAAGAGAGTAGAAAGTAAAAGGGTGTAAGGCAGAAATAAAAAATGTAAGAGAAAGCTATAAGAAGTATATACAATAGAATGTTACTTACTGTTTATATTAATAGAGTTAAAAATAAAACATATTATTTACTATTATTTAGTTCTAATTATTATTAAAGCATGACAGATTATTTACAAACAAGCATAAGCAGTGTAATCAAGAAAGTATAATTAGGAATAGCATTTGAAGAACATATAAACTTTTAAAGGAAAAAAATGTATCAAATTACTGACCTTATTTTTCCTCTTCAGAAAGAGAAACAAGTTAAATCACAGCTTGCCATTAAATCTCCAGATATTTTGACTAGTTATGAAACAAAACATTTCTTTGCACACAGAGAATAACTTTGATTAAATCTTTTCAAAATATTTGTTGCTTCTGGAAATGCAGGAACTATATTTAAAAGATTAATAATAAAATAAAATGATGAGAGAGAAAAAACATAGTACAAATCATTTGTTTTTTAGTCTCTTCTTCTTATCTGAAGTCTTCCACGAAGTTTCAGTTGCCAGTCTCTTTAACGAAGGACTAGCCCATTCCATTTCTTCTATTTTTTCCAAAATCTTATTTTTTTTGATTAACAGTAAAGCAGAGTCTAAGTCATCGAAAATTTTAGGACCATCAGGAAGGAAGATTTTAAGCTTGGCAGGAAACAGAAGGTATGTTTTAAACTGTGCTTTTTTAAGCTCCCTTATTAGTGGCAGAAAAACCTTTCTTTTAGCTAATACCATGGAAGAATAGTCATTGTCAAAACGCACAGTTGTTTCATTAATCTTAACAGGAGCTTTAGCCCAAGCAGATTTAAGAACCATCTCTTTATGAAAAGATGATAGAAATCTAACTATAACTGATCTAGGATAGTTTTTGTTAGAGTTAGTATTAGCTATAGATCTATGTGCTCTTTCGATACCAAAAGAGAATGCTTCTGATAAATCTAAAGTTTTAGGGAGCCATGTTGTTAAAAAAGAAATAAATTGCCAGTTTCACTTGCTGAAGTACCAGCAACATATTATGGAACTAATTAAACAAAAAATGGTATTATTTCCAGATTGTGCAGAAAATAAAGATTTACAAGAGCTAATGCATTCTGCAAACCAAGTTAGTAAGCATACTTTGCAGTGTGCTTTGATGCCCTAGAAGCATCTTGCAAGGCTTGCCAGATCATGTCAAATCAAAATTACTAGATGCTCCTTTAAATAAGGACTGTTTGGCACCAAAGCAGAAGAAGTTCTTAAAAAGATGGAAGAAAAAGCTATATCTATGCAAACTGTTAAATAATTCTTACAAATGCAACCTCCTAGATTCAGTAGGCATTGCCCTTCAAAACAGTGGTCCTTTCCAGCCCCTTACAGGCCTTCCAAGACAAGACCCAGGGGAAACAGGCCACCCAGACTACAATTTCAGGGTATGCAGAGATCTAAGCAATGGAGTGCCCCCACCCCATAAACAGGAAGTGGCAAGCTGCCCCCCATGGAAAAAAATCATAATGACTTCTCAATTCTACTTCCCAGCCTTGCCCAACTGCTTGTGCCCCTAGGAAGAAAACTTGCCTTTCATGCAAAAAACTGGATGTCCATCACTCAGGACCGCTGGGTCCTCAACATTGTATCCCAGGGGTACAAATTCTACTTTCATTCACTGCCAACCCCAAGTGGGTTTCCAGACCTTCCTCCAAACCAGTGGGTAGAGGCTTAAAAGCAAGTACTTTCCCTGATCAGTATCAGAGCCATTCAACCTGTTCCAGTAGAACAAAGGGGGTCAGGGTTTGTACTCCAGACCTTTCCTGGTGCCCAGAAAGGAGGGCTCTTGATGCCCAATCCTGGATCTTTCAATTCTCAAAACCTTTCTGGTGGTCCCAAAATTCAAGATGCTTACCCTACAACAGCTTCTCCCTATGCTAGCCAAGGATGCCTGGTTAGTTACTCTAGACGTAAAAGAAGCTTATCTGCACATCCCCTTAAGGGAGTCATGTAGGAAATATCTTCCTTTCAAGGCAGGATCTATGTACTATCAGATGTCCTTCATGGATGCATCTGCAGTCATAACAAATGGGTTGTCCTGTCGTCAGGCAGCCCTTCGGTCGGGCCGGATTCCAAAGTCTGGGTCCGGCTTCGGCTGATGTCGCACTTCACCCGACGTCATCTCTGCTGGTCTTCGGGTATAAAGGCATCAGCCGACGCCATTTTCCTCAGTCTTTCTTGCAGCAGAAGCTGTTCGCAAGTGCCGGTCGGTCAGATCCAGAGATTACTACTACCGAATACTACTTAAGACTTCTAAAGCTAAGTATGGGACTCTTTCTTGCCTCAGCCGATGACAGAAAAAGTCAATAACTGTTTAACTTGTGGGAAACAAATACCTCATAAAGATTTCCACTCTTACTGTCTGCCTTGCTTAGGCCCAGACCACGACGTAGCAGCCTGTTCGCCTGTGCTTCCTTCAACCGACGAACGCTTAGGCGTCGAGTTTGCTGAACAGTTTTTCGGCTCAGATTTTGCGTACATTATGCCGCTGGATCCTCCGACTACCCAAATTGTTAAAAAAAAAGACCGACACGGCCAAAACCACGGTTAAGCAAGCGAGTGTCTCTGTTTCGGCCGAAACCGAGAATACCGGTCAATCTTCAGCCGAATCCATGACTACTACTGAGGCTCCTGCTACCTTAGTCGAATCGGCCTCAGAAATTTTGCCTACAACTGTGGTTCCTAGTGATTTATCAGACACCATCCCTTTGGATGTCTCTACTCCAGCACGTGGTGCTGCTAGGCCTCCTGCAGCCATGTCTATTAAGGCCTTTGCCAGGGCTAAAGCAGCCAAATCTGCTAAAACAGTGCCTGTTAAGCCCCCTTCTCACAGGCCCACTTCAAGTTCACAAATGCTTACTCTGGCAGAAGATTCTCACCCAGACAGGGCCTCTCAGCCCCCAGAAAAGAGACCTAGAGCAGAGCCCCCCGAGCCAGTGTCCTCTGATGAATCTGGATGACTCAGACATTTCAGACCAGCCAGAGGCTCCTTTTTCTACTTATGAAGATTCCGATGCTGAAGAATCCATTCCAGCTGCCTCTCCACCAGAGGAATTTTCCTTTGGGGAAACCTTACATGCCATGAGAGAACAATTCCAATGGCAGGGACAAGATTTCTCAGATTCAAGAAAAAGGCTTAGGACTTTTCTGCACTTACCACAACATAGGCCCTTAGCTATACCTCCTGTACTGCCTGTTGTGGATGATGCTTTTAATGATGTTTGCACTGCTCCTGATTCTTTACCTCCAGCCCCTGCCAAACCAGATAGATTTTACAGGGTGCCAGACACTCATCACCACCTATACAAGGCCCCACTTGCAGACCCCGAAACTATATCCCAGGGGCCTAAGGCAGTAGCCTCGACCACAGCAAAAAAACCCTATTCCTTCTGAAAGGGAATCCAGGTCCTTAGAGAGATGGGGGAAAACGTTTACACCTCTGCTACTCTCTCAGCTAGAGCTCTAAACTGTCAGTTTCATATGATCCAATACCAAGAGTTTATGCTTGATCAGTTAACTAAAAAACTGTCCTCTGATGAATCCTTAGATAATAAATATGTATTAGAAATGGTGAATAACATCCAACAGGTTAGTAACCATTCCTTAAAATGTGGCTATGATGCACTGGAGGCTTCATTTAGATCAGCCATGACTGGCACAGTGATAAGAAGGCATGCATCATGTTAAAGCAAAGCTGTTAGATGCTCCTATGGATAAGGCCAGTCTATTTGGTACACCTGCCCAAGAAGTAATGAAGAAAATGGAAGAAAAGGCAAAATCTGTACAAACAGTTAAAGATTTCTTACAGGTTCAGCCCCAAGGTTTTTAGCAGAAACTGGCCTGCCAAAAATTGGGCCTTTCCAGACTCCACAAAACCCCAAAGGGCAGGAAAGAGGCAGAAATCAATCCAGAGGAGGTGCCACTGCCACTTCAACAGGACAATCAAAGTGACTTGGCTCTGACACCACCTACCAGAGAGCAAATAGCAGCACCTTTAGGCGGAAAGTTAGCCTTATTTTCAAAAAATTGGCACTATATCACAAAAGACAAGTGGATTTTGCAAACCATAGACCAAGGCTACCGGTTCCACTTTCACACCAGAGGAATGCCAAACCTACCTCCAAATCAAAAAATAGAAGCTCTACAGCAGATAGCGAAATTAACAAAGATGAGAGCTGTGGAAAGAGTACCAATAACAGAACAGGGCAAAGGATTCTACTCCAGACTCTTCCTAGTACCAAGAAAAGAGAAAAGTTGGAGACCTATTCTCGACCTGTCCGTCTTAAACACATACATCATTGTCCCAAAATTCAAAATGCTGACCCTACAGCAACTTCTTCCCATGCTGGGCAAGGAGTGTTGGCTGGTAACTCTAGATCTCAAGGAGGCATACCTGCACGCCCCCATTCGACCAAATTGCAGAAGATACCTCAGATTTCTTGCAGGATCAGAGCATTATCAATTCTCAGCATTGCCCTTGGCTTTCTACGCCCAGAGTATTCACAAAATGCCTGGCATCAGTAATCGCTCACTGCAGACTACAGGGAATCCAAATTTATCCATACCTGGACGACTGCCTGTTACAAGCGGACAACAAAAGCAAGCTGACAACACATTTACAAAGGGTCATTTATTTGCTACAAGCCCTGGGATACACAGTCAATTTACAAAAGTCAAGGCTGATACCATCCCAAACAAGAACATTCGAATTGGACACAGTAAAACAGATGGCATTCCTAACTGCAGAAAACAAAAAGAACTTCCTCTTTACTTCTTGGCATTAACAAAGCAGAACAAACTAACAGCAAGAAAAGTTCTGCAGGCCTTGGGCTTCATGGCATCATGCATAATCTTGGTCCCACATGCCAGACTGCATATGAGAAAGCTACAGTGGTACCTAAAGAATTTATGGTCTCAGCACAGGCACAGCTTAGAAACAGAAATCCCACTAATCCCATGCCTAAAACAGGAGTTCCTATGGTGGGCTCAAGCATGCCAGTCAAACCCAGGCTTACCCTACCACAACTTTCGAGCAAGCCAAACCATCACAACGGGCCTCAGACCTAGGATGGGGGCCATGCTGGACAAATGCATACAAGGATTGCGGACTCAAGACCAGCTGCACCTGCACATAAACCAAAAGAAATGCTGGCAGTAAAACTGGCAATCCAAAAATTCAGACCATTCCTCAAAGAAGGCCATTTGATGATAAGGACAGACAACACCACAGTCATGTGGTACATCAACAAACAGGGAGGCACTCATTCATACCCCTATGCAGAATGACTTTGGAACTTTGGAATCTGGCTCTCAGCTACAACATCCAGTTACAGGCAATATTTGTGCCGGGAAAAGAAACACCCTAGCAGACATGTTAAGCAGAACCACCTCGGATGCTCACGAATGGATGCTACAGACATCTTCAAGGCCATCACAAAGAAATGGGGATGCCACAAATAGATCTATTCGCATCCCCACTCAATCACCAGCTCAAAAATTCTGCACAAGGACATTCCACCCACTTGCATGGAAGGTGGACTCTCTATCCTTCAGCTGGAAAGGCCCGACAGCATATGCATTTCCACCTCTTCCTTGATGCACAAGGTACTACTGAAAATCAAAGAGGAACGCCCAAGGATAATCCTGATAGCTCGACTGGCCAAGACAACACTGGTACCCATTGCTGAGGAGCATGTCTCGGGAGAATGTGGTCATTACCCTGATGCCTTTGATGTTAACTCAGAACAACTACAACATCATGCATCCAAACCTAAAACTTTGCAACTGACTGCCTGGAACATCACATAGCAGCAACTAACCCAGACCTTTCCCAAAGGGTTAAAGACATTATCCTTGAAGCCCGCAGACCTTCAACAAGAAGGAACTATGCAGGAAAATGGAAAAGGATTGTCATTTGGAGTACTGAAAGAGGAAAAGATGTGTCGTACATAGATATTGCTAACATTCTGGAGTACTTGGCAGAGCTTCTACATACAGGCCTGTCCTATTCCTCCATCAAGATACATGCATCAGCTATTTCAGCAGAATACAACTTCGATCCACCTGTCTTTTCGCATCCTCTGCTCAGGCAGTTCCTCACAGGGATCAAGAATGTAAAACCTCCTAGGAAACCACCATTACCAGCATGGGACTTGAACTTTGTGCTAGAAAAGTTGACATTGAACCAGCAGCAACAGCAGATCTGCAACACCTGTCATGGAAAACTGCTTTCCTGCTGGCAATTACCTCAGCAAGGAGGGTTTCGGAACTACAGGCCTTAATGGCAGTGCAACCCTTCCTAATCTTCCATCAAGATAGGGTATCCATGAGAACTAATCCTACATTTATGCCTAAGGTGGTATCCAGAGTGTCTTTAAACCAGGCAATCCACCTACCTACCTTCTTTCCCAATCCACAGAACAGGGGGAAAGACTGCTGCATACCTTGGATGTACATAAGCAGTTACGCTACTACCAGGACAGAACCAAAAGTAACAGAAAACTGACCAGCTTTTAGTAGCCTATGCAACAGGAAGGGAAGGAAAAGCAATTTCCAAACAGACAATCTCCAAATGGATAGGAAATTGCATAAGATTCTGTTACTCCTACCATGGAAAACCAATTCCACAGAACATAAGACCTCATTCTACAAGGGCTACAGCCACTACCACAGCTTTCTTACGAGGAGTGGCAACCAAGGACATTATTGAGGCGGCTACTTGGACCTCCGTGCATACATTTGCCAAGCACTATAATTTACCTCTATACTCTAGATCCCGTGCAGGGTTTGCCACTGCTGTACTGCAAGGGATCCTAACTACACCATAAATTTTCTACATCCACCCCTAGTTTGGCTATGGTATTCTACCCATTTGTTATGACTGCAGATGCATCCATGAAGGACATAGTACAGTTTTGTACCTACCATAAATGTAGATGTCCGAACTGGATAGCATCTGCAGTCACCCACCCTCCTTCGCCTCTGTGGTACTCCTAGGGTATTTACCCTCCGAATAGCTAGCTGGGGGGGAGTCTCTTATGGTGTATTTGTTTGTATATATGTACATACATGCTTATTTTTTGTGTTTGCCTTCTACCTTTTTGGAAACATTGGCATTTATCCAAAAATTAACCTTCCAAGAGGGCAACTGGCATCTGGGGCAAGAAACACTGAGGGGCTGATGCCTTTATACCCGAACACCAGCAGAGATGACGTCGGGTGAAGTGCGACATCAGCCGGACCCAGACTTTGGAACTGCTGCCTGACGGCAGGACAACCCATTTGTTATGACTGCAGATGCTATCCAGTTCGGACATCTACATTTATGGTAGGTACAAAACTGTACTTTCTCTCCACTTCCCTTTGGCTTATCTACTGCGCCCAGAGTATTCACAAAATGCCTGGCTCCAGCCATTGCATACTGCAGGCAGAAAAATATCCAAATTTACCCATACTTGGACGACTGTCTGATTCAGGCAGGCAGCCAGGAGTTGCTGCTCCAGCACAGTGCATTCGTAAAAAGCCTTCTCACTTCATTGGGGTACACCATCAACGAAAATAAATCTCAACTGGTACCAAGTCAAAAGATTGTATTCCTGGGAGCAAGCTAGGACACAACTTCCCAGATGGCATTTCTCACTTCAGAAAAACAGGTCTATCTGACAGACTACAAACAAGTGGCCACCAGAACCCAGCTATCTGCAAGAAAAATAGTGCAAGCCCTAGGCCTCATGTATTCTTCTAATTCCATATGCAAAGTAAAAAGTCTTTGGTGCCAGCATTCTCAGGACCTGCAAACAGTCATTCCTATCATACCTTGTCTAAGGGCAGAATTCCTTTGGTGGGCAGAAGCCTGCAACCACAAAAAGGGACTGCATTTCACTCAACCCCATGCTGCCCCAACCCTGACAACAGACTCATCAGAGGGGGGGGGGGGGCTCACATGGCAGGCAAATGCATTCAGGGCTACTGGAGCTCAAGGCAGATTCTCCTCCACAGTGGTGCAGTGGTTAATATTGTTGCCTCACAACAAGAGGTTCTCCGGTTCGTTTCTCGGCTGGGGTGCCTTCTGTGTGGAGTTTGCATGTTCTCCCTGTGTTCGTGTGGGTTTCCTCCGGGTACTCCAGTTTCCTCCCATATTCCAAAGACATGCATCTGGAGCATTTCTCCCCGGGCTTCCGCTGAAAACAGGCTCTGTGGAACCTAGTCGGACTTTCCCGGTCAACAAATGTTAAATAAATAAATAAAAATAAATAAAATCCTGCACATCAATCAGAAAGAGATGCTAGCTGTACAGAATGCTCTGACAGGTTTCAAATACCTAATCCTTCCAGGGCAACTGCTGATAAAAACAGACACCACCACAGTCATGTGGTACATAAGCAGGGTGGAACCCATTCCTACCCACTCTGCAGGTTAACCATGGCCCTGAGGAACACAGCCTTGAGCACCAAGCTAGTCTACAAGATCAATTCCTGCCAAGCAAACAAAATTCACTGGCAGACGACTTAAGCAGAAATCTCCTAGACCCACACGAGTGGAAATTGGAGCCCAACACCATCAAACCTTCTGATCCAGAGGTGGGGGACTCCTGAGGTGGATCTCTTTGCCTCCCCTGAGAACCACCAGATAAGCAAATACCACACCAAAACCCCCCACAGCAGGGCCTGGAAGGTGGATGCCCTATCCTTTCATTGGGAAAACCTCTCAATCTATGCCTTTCCCCCTCTGCCCCTTCCCTCGAGTACTCAAGATAAAACAAGACAGGCCAAGGGCAGTTCTGATTGCCCTGGACTGACTACACCAGCACTGGTACCCACTCCTGCACAGCCTGACAACAGTGCCACCCTGGCACCTACACCAGACTCCTACCTTGCTGTCTCAGCAGGAGGGACAGATTTTGCATCCACAATTGCAAACCCTAAACCTTGCTGCCTGGCTTATCCCTTGAATACCCCGCCAGCAACCCTCAGCAAACAGGTGCTGGACATCTTTCTTGAAGCCAGAAGGCCTAGTACTAGGAAATCCTGTGCTGAAAAGTGGAAAAGATATTGTTTCTGGACTCATTCTAAAGGAAAAGACACATCTGTGCCCTCCTTACCTCTAATCCCGGATTACTTAGCAGAGCTACTCCACAAAGGCCTATCTTTCTCCTCCATTAAGATTCATACCGCTGCCATCTCGGCTCATTATAATACTGAGCCACCTCTGTTTTCTCACCCTCTCATCAAACAGTTCCTGAGAGTGGCTAACAATTTAAGGCCCCCCAAGGAGAGCACCCACCCCTACCTGGGACCTTAACTTTGTACTGGAAAAGCTCATGCTCCCCCCTTTTGAACCTGCTGCTTCAGCAGAGTTAAAATTCCTCTCTCAGAAAACCGCCTTGCTTTTAGTCATAACTTCATCTAAAAGAGTGTCTGAGTTGCAGGCACTAATGGCTGTGGAACCCTTCATTATTTTCTATGCTGACAGGGTTTCCCTCAGGACTAACCCATCCTTTATGCCTAAGGTGGTGTCCAGTGTGGCTCTAAACCAATCCATCCATTTACCAACCTTCTTCCCTAACCCTCAAAATAAAGGGGAAAGGATCCTGCACTCTCTGGACGTGCACAGACAGCTCAGGTTCTACCTTGATAGGACTAAGCCTTTCAGAAAATCTGACCAGCTGCTAGTCAGCTTTGCTACAGGGGCAGAGGGTAAGACAATTTTAAAACAAATAATTTCCAAATGGATAGCACACTGCATCCATTTCTGCTACAAGCACCATGGAAAACCAACCCCTCAGGGGTCAGAACACATTCCACTAGGGCTATTTCTACCTCTGCAGCATTTCTCAGGCGAGTCCCTATCAGGGACATTCTGGAAGCTGCAACCTGGAGTTCTATACACCCCTTCAACAAGCATTACCACTTATCTATCTTTTCAAAATCCAGGGCTGGATTTGCTACAGCAGTCTTGCAAGGCCTACTAGCCACCCCTAGCACTTCTTGACTGCCTCCACCCTTCCTCAGCTTTGGGAATCAACCCAAGTGTGATAACTGCAACAGTGAAACACGAAGAACATAGTACAGTTGTGTACACTTACCATAAATGTAGATGTTCGAGTGCATTCACTGTAGCAGTCCTGGTTTCCCTCCCTCCAGCCTACTGGCTTTCTCTGTCGATCCACCTTTCCTCTCTATGGCTATTCCTATGGTATTGGTATTTACATTTTACTGGTGGTGTTCCCCACCATATACTAGCTCCCTATTTGGGTGCCCCTGACATTTGGGGCAAGAAAAACTGATGTAATGGCATTGGCTGCCTGTTTTATACCCCTGATGACCTGACGTCATGAAAGAAGCGACAGCATCCGACGCAGAAATACTAAGACACTGGTATTCGGGCGGACTGTGGACTGCCTGCAGGCAGATAACCCAAGTGTGATGACTGTAACAGTGAATACACTCGAACATCTACATTTATAAGTGTACACAACTGTACCTTATGAATTATTCCACTGCATCTTTCCTCTTGACCTCCTGACCTGAACAGGATAAAGTAAGTATTGGAAAGTGAGTGAATGCTGTTGTGTTTCTGTGATCGATCAGTTATTAATTATTCCAGTGCAGCTTTCTTTTGTTCCAGAGTGGTTCAAGTGACTGAGAAGGTAATTTTGAGGAGATCTGTAGGCACAGAAGGCAAAAATCCTGTATTGGTTATATGAAGAGGTGATGTGGTGTCCAGTATTGCTGTGGGGTTCCCTGTACCAATAGAAGTAAGAAGCAAATGAGTAAATAAAACTGGATAAATAAAAAGTTGAGAAGCCATTTTTTTAGTTGAGGAAGCTCCCTTGACAGTACAAGATGTATGGTGTTTTCAGGCACACATAGGGACTGTTAAAATAGACATATTTTTAACTTCAGATTGTACTGGAGCTGTTGCATCATCTTACATTTTAGTTACATGATGCAATCAAAATATCACTTTGTTTTTTTGTAGTATAGTTAGCCATCTTGAGAAAAATGTGTACTCTGGGTGATTTTGAACTACCCTTAAATACAAGGAAGGCAAAAATTGCACATGGAAGTCTCTCTTTCCCCAGGTTATAAAATCAGACCCGGTCTGACCTTAAAAATGAAGGTAGTCAAGCATAAAACATGAGATCTGTTGTCACAGTATGTAAAATATCACCCCATCAAGGCTCTCAGATAAACTTGTGTATTATTCTGTTTGCACTGTGTACAGTATCTCACATTTTATCTTTCAGGCTGTTTCAGACTACATTTACTGCTTAAGTGTCATTCCCTGGTACTACCCAAAAATCTCATAACAGACTCACATCTCGCATCAGACTTCACCATTTTGTTATTCAATGTAACAGAAACCCTTTCAGTCAAGAGTGATTAATCATATTATTGTACATAATCTTCAAAAAAGATGTTTTCAAATGAAATCATAGTCTAATTATTGACTTGATCACAGCTGTGAAAAACAAACCCCTCTGCAACCTTGTGGTGGTCGTCAACAGGAGGAAAGTTATATCTCCTTCTGAACCAGTTGCAGAAATACCTTTGTAAGCTTTGGCCAGAGTTGCAACTCCTCCAGATGAGGACATCTTCAGAATTCATGCCATGGGTTTCCAACGTAATTATAGTTCCTCCTGAAGTCCCCCCCTCCCCATTTTCCAGAATGCAATGTTTCATTTGAGTTGCAAATACATTTTTTTTTCACAAATTCTTACTAAGATGTACAATAGTATCTTATCTTTTCTCATTGTTTGTTAGCAAGTTGTTCTTTCTACTCCCTCTTCTGTCTTGCAATGTATACTAGAGACATGCTCATTTTGTAAAAATTAATAACTTTCACACTGGCACAAAGTAAGCCTCTGTCCTTGCTAGCTCCACTGCTTGAGAGTCTTTTCTATCAAGATATAGCTTTATGAGCCTGCCTACCATTCATAAGAAAAATACTTTTCACATAGCAAAGATGCTGAAAAGTCACAACCAATATCTTCAGACAGTCTCATTTGAGCCAATAAATCTTCTAAATGTCTTTCAGCATTGTGCCTCACACTTCAGTTGTGGAGGGAGTGCTGTGACCCAGTCCATCAACTGATCCAGATTATGAGGTAAACTCAAGATCATCATTTCTTCCTTAACTTTACCCACACCTTCACCACATATCTCTTACCTATGGACTAAGGGTGATTCCATTTCATTAATACTTCACTTGGACATGCTGACAGCAGTTGCATTGTTTCCTTTAAAGCGATCTGTGGTGAGGGATGTTCTTCGTGTTTCACTGTTGCAGTCATTACATTTGGGTAATCTGCTGGCAGGTTGCCCTCAGTCGGCCTGAATAACAAAGTCTTGGGTCCTGCATCGGTTGCTGTCTCCTCTTCCATGCCGTCAGGGGTATAAAACATGCAGCCGACGCCATTTTATCCAGTCTTTCTTGCCGAGCGGTGCCTGAAGCAGAAGCAGTTCGCAAGTGCCGGTCGGCCGACTCCTGAAATTTTCGCATTCAAGTTTCAGAACCAAAGTCTTCAAACTAAAGCTAAGTACCCCGTTGGGAAACCTTTTTATTGCTCCTTACCGATGTCAGTAAAAGTTAATAATTGCATTACTTGTTAGAAGCAAATACCTCATAAGGATTTTCATTTGTACTGTATTCCTTGCCTAGGCCCAGATCACAATGTGCCTTGCTGTCGGTTTTGTGCTAGATTTCACCAACGCAGTATTAAGCGTCGGTATATTTTTGCTTCTAAATATTTTGGTTCAAGATTTAATTATCCGGAAATGTCATCGGTTAGCAATCCGACTACTGGAGTTCACAAAAAACGCAAAGAAAAAGACAGAGACAGACCGTCGAGGTCCAAAACCGACGACGAAGCTTCTCCTAAACCAGTCACCGGTTTGCCAGTACTCAATGAGGCGCTTTCGCAGCCCCTGATACCCGTTACTTTTGAGTCACAGGACTCTACCGAGACCCATTCGGAGCCCGGTATGCCGCGAGATTCTCAGAGTATTGAACCCAGGGATGTCTGCCCCTTGGATGGGTCCGGAGCCGCTGAGCAGTCACCGGCTTCTGAGGGTGTTTTCAGGCCTCAACATTTTTATATTAAACCGACACAAGCCTCAAAAACAAGGTCAAAAACATCTTCTATGTCTAAAAAACTGATGCATGAGCCATGTGCTCAGGCCCCTATGCCTAAAAAACAAATGGTCAAAATGGCTGAGGATTTAATTACCTTGATCAGGGGTTCACAACCCCCCCCCCCTGCTAAGAGGCCTAGGCAAGGCACTGATTATGAATCTTCAGATCAGGTTTCCATTTCTTCTGATTCCTCTTCTGATAAGAAATTTTCTATTCCACCCTATGAGGATTCTGATGCAGAGGAATCCATCCCATCTGCATCTCCTCCTTAGGATTACTCTTTTGGAGAGACTTTGCATACATTAAGGGAACATTTTCACTGGGAGAGTCAGGATTTCTCTGAATCAAAAAAGAGACTTACGGATTTCCTTCTTTTTCCTCAGCATAGGCCTTTAGCAATACCTCCTGTATTAGATATTGTTGTTGATGTGTTTTCGGAATCAAGCATGGCTTCTGATTCCCTGCCTCCGGCTCCTAGTAAGCCAGACAGATATTACAGGGTTCCTGATTCACACAAATTTCTATTCAAAAATCCTGCTGCTGATCCTGAGACTGTTTCTCAGGGTCCCAGGGGTGTAAAGGCCTCTACAGCCAAAAATCCTACCCCCTCTGACAGAGATTCCAGGGTGCTGGATAGATGGGGAAAGAAGGTTTATACATCTGCAACCTTGGCAATCAGGGCCTTAAACTGCCAGTTTCATATGCTTAAATATCAACAGCATGATGTTCATTGTGTTTCACTGTTGCAGTCATTACACTTGGGTTATCCTGCTGGCAGGCTACCCGCAGTCAGCCTGAATTCCAAAGTCCTGGTCTGGCGTCTGTTGCTGTTGCCTCTTCCCTGACGTCAGTGCGCCAGGGGTATATAAGATGCAGCCAACACCATTTTCTTCAGTCTTTCTTGCCGCGTGGTGCCCGAAGCAAAAGCAGTTCGCAAGTGCCAGTCGGCTGACTCCTGACATTTTCGAATTTGAATTTCAGATCAGAAGTCTTCAATAAAGCTAAGTATCGCACTGGGGAAACTTTTTCTTGCTCCAGACCGATGTCAGTAAACGTTAACAGTTGTATTTCTTATGGGAAGCAAATACCTCATAAGGATTTTCATTCTTACTGTATTCCTTGCCTAGGCCCTGACCACAACGTTGCTAGTTGTCTGTTTTGTGCTAGATTCAACCAACGTACTATTAAGTGTCGGTTCGATTTTGCTTTACATTACTTTGGCTGAAGGTTTAACTATATCATGCCGTCGGAACAACTGACGACCGGAGTCCATAAAAAGTGCAAGGACAAAGAAAAAGACAGGCATCACAGGTCCAAAACCGACGAAGCCTCTTCTAGGCCAGTCGCCGGTTCGCTGGTTTTCAGTTAGGCGCATTCGCAGCACCTGACACCAGCTGTCTCAGAGCCACAGGCCGGCTCCAACTCCCATGTGGAGACAGCTAGGCCTCTGGAAACTCAAGGTATTGGGCCTATAGAAACAATTCCCTCAAATGGGTCCGGAGCCGCTGAGCAGGCATCGGCTTCTGAGGGTGTTTTCAGACCTACACAACTTACTATCAAGACATCTTCAACAGCCAGGGCAAAGTCTAAAACACCTTTAAAGACAAAGAAACAACTACAGCATTCTCGTGGACAGTCATCCATGCCAAAGAAACAGATGCTCAAAATGGTCGAGGACCTAATTACTTTGATCAGGAGCTCCCATCCCCCTCCTGATAAAAGGCCTAGGCAAGACACTGACTATGACTCCTCTGACCAAGTTTCTATTTCTTCTGACTCCCCTAAAGAACAGGGATATTCTCTCCCTCCCTATGAGGACTCTGATGCTGAAGAATCTATCCCTTCAGCCTCTCCTCCTGAGGACTACTCTTTTGGGGAAACCCTGCACACCATGAGGGAACATTTCCATTGGGAGAGCCAAGAATATTCAGAATCCAAGAAAAGGCTCAGAGACTTTATTTTATTGCCTCAGCACAGGCCTCTTGCTATCCCCCTGTACTAGATGTTTTTTTCTGAATCCAGTTTGACTCCTGATTCTTTACCCCCTGCACCAGTTAAGCCAGATAGAGGTACTACAGGGTTCCAGATTCTCATAAATTTCTTTATAAAAACCCTGCTGCTGATCCTGAAACTATTTCACAGGGTCCCAACGGGGTCAAGGCTTCCACTGCAAAAAAACCCTGTTCCCTCTGATAGGGATTCTAGAGCACTGGACAGATGGCGAAAAAAAGTTTACACCTCTGCTACTTTAGCTGTAAAGGCTTTAAACTGCCAGATGTCCTTCAAGGATGCATCTGCAGTCATCACATATGGGTTGTCCTGCCTCAGGCAGCCCTTCGGTCGGCCGGATTCCAAAGTCTGGGTCCGGCGTCGGCTGATGTCGCCCTTTCCCTGACGTCACAACGCCTGGGGTATAAAAGCGTCAGCCGATGCCATCTTCCTCAGTCTTTCATGTCGCGTTATGCCCGAAGCAGAAGCAGTTCGCAAGTGCCGGTCGGCCAGCTCCTGTAATTTCGCTATCCGAAGACTTCAAAAGCTAAGTACCCCGTTGGGGACTCTTTCTTGCCTCAGCCGATGTCAGAAAAAGTTAATAATTGTTTAACTTGTGGGAAACAAATACCTCATAAGGATTTCCACTCTTATTGTCTCCTTGCTTAGGCCCAGACCATGACGTCTCGGCCTGCTCTGCCTGCGCTTCCTTCAACCGACGCACTCTTAGATGTCGGTCATAGTTCGCAGAAGAGTTTTTTGGGGATAGTTTTGCTTACAAAATGCCGTCTGAAACCCTGACATCACATTTAATTAAGAAACGGAAAGACAAGGACCGACACACGCGGGCCGCGGTTTCGGCCGAAACCGCGGCTAGGCCTACTGCAAGTGTCTCGGTCTCGGCTGATACAGAGTCCTTGGAACTTCCGAACCCTGAAATAATACAACCGACAGCCTCGGTCCCGGAGGCTCCTACCGAGTCGGTTACAGAATTGCCTTCCGAAACTGGTGTATTGGAATCTACCGACACCATACCTTTAGATAAAGCTACACCAGCACGTGGTGCAGCCAGGCCTCCTGCATCCATGTCTTTTAAGGCCTTCACCAGGACTAAAGCTGCAAAGCACACTAAAGCCATGCCTCCCAGAGTTATACCCCAGGGACCTTCTTCTAGTTCACAGATTTTAACTTTAGCAGACGACCTGATCTCCTTAATTACGGGCTCTCAGCCTCATCCAGACAGGGGCTCCCAACCCCCTCTAGACAAAAGGCCCAGGATGGATCCCCCTGATCCCCTTTCTTCAGAGGAGGCCTCTGTTCGCTCGGATCACTCAGATTACCAGGAGGAGGCTTATTCGGCCTACGAGGATTCGGATGCAGAGGAATCTATTCCCTCAGCCTCCCCTCCTGAAGAGCTTTCCTTTGAGGAGACCCTTCACGTTGTGAGAGAGCATTTCAAATGGCAGGGCCAGGAATATTCTGATTCCAGGAAAAGACTAAGAACTTTTCTTCATTTACCTCAGCATAGACCTTTGGCTATTCCTCCTGTTTTAAATGTGATTGATGATGTATATTCTGACTCTAGTGTGAACCCTGACACTCTGCCTCCGGCCCCTGTTAAGCCTGATAGGTATTACAGGGTCCCGGACACACACAATTTTCTTTATAAGGCCCACTCTGCTGACCCTGAAACTATTTCACAGGGCCCTAAAGGGGTTGCAGCTGTTACTGCTAAGAACCCACTCCCCTCTGCAAAGGAGTCCAGGGCATTAGAGAGATGGGGTAAAAAAGTGTATACTTCTGCCACTCTTGCTATGAGGGCATTAAATTGTCAATTTCACATGATACAGTATCAAGAGTATTTGTTAGAAGAAATGCATAAGAAATTTTCTTCTGAACCCCTGGACTGTAAATCCCTTCAGGATCTGGTACATAATTCCCAGCAGGTTAGCAACCATTTCTTGCAGTGTGGTTATGATGCATTGGAAGCTTCATGTAGGTCACCAATGACAGGTGTTGTCATACGCAGGCATGCTTGGCTAAAGGAACAATCTCTGCCAGAACATGTTAAAGCTAAGCTTTTGGATGCTCCACTGGAAAAGCAAAAGTTATTTGGTTCCACTGCTCAAGACGTCCTAAAGAAATTTGAGGAAAAGGCAAAATCTGTACAAACGGTTAAGGATTTTCTTCAAGTCCAACCGCCTAGATTCAGTAGAAACTGGCCTTCCAAGAATTGGTCCTTTCCGGACACAGAAAGATTTCAAAGGGGCAGAAACAGGCGTGCCAGAGGTAGAGGCCAAGCTAGGCTCCTACAGAGGCGCCAAAGGCAACCTCCAATCCAGACAGGCAGTTCAGGATCTGCAACTGCTGCACAAGGACAAACTCAGTGACTCTGCTTTGACTCCGCCAACCAGTGCTCAATTAGAAGCACCTTTGGGCGGAAAGCTTTCTTTATTCTCAAGAAATTGGCACAACATTACAAGAGACAAATGGACACTCCAAATAATAGACAACGGATACAGGTTCCATTTCCACAAATTGCCAAAAAGAAAAGGCATACCAGGTCTGCCACCAAATCAAAGGACAGAGGCTTTGAAACAAATCTCAAACTTACTCCAAATGAAAGCCATAGAAAAAGTTCTTATTTCAGAACAAGGCCAAGGATTTTACTCCAGACTATTCCTTGTTCCAAGAAAAGAGTATCAATGGAGGCCTATTCTCGACTTGTCCGTACTGAATACTTATCTCATTGTGCCAAAATTCAAAATGCTGACTCTACAGCAACTCCTTCCCATGCTGGGCAAGGGGTCTTGGCTGGTTACTCTAGACCTCAAGTAGGCATACCTGCATGTCCCTGTCAGACAAAGTTGCAGAAGATACCTCAGATTTCTTGCAGGGTCAGAGCATTATCAATTCTCAGCATTGCCCTTTGGCTTATCTACTGCGCCCAGAGTATTCACGAAATGCCTGGCATCAGTAATAGCACACTGCAGACTCCAGGGGATTCAAATCTACCCATATCTGGACGACTGCCTTATACAAGCGGATAACCAACAAACTCTGATAAAGGGCTTAAATTATACCATCAATCTTCTACAGGCCTTGGGATATACAGTCAACATGCACAAATCAAGACTTGTTCCATCCCAAAGAATAACCTTTCTGGGTGCGGATCTAGATACAACCACCCAAATGGCTTATCTCACAGAAGAAAAACAAAGGCAACTACCGGATTACTTCAAGAATCTGACAAGACAAACTCAGCTGACTGCAAGGAAAGTCCTGCAGGCCCTGGGGTACATGGCATCCTGTATTCTTCTGATTCCACAAGCAAGGCTACATATGAGGAAGCTACAGTGGTACCTAAGGAGTTTATGAACCCAGCACAGTCACAGTTTGGAAACTTTAATCCCACTCATTCCATGCCTTCACAATGAATTTCTGTGGTGGGCTCAGGCCAGCCAGTCCAACAGAGGGCTGCCTTTCACAAAGCCAAACACCTCCCAAACTATTACAACAGACGCTTCAGACCTAGGTTGGGGAGCACACATGGAGGGCAGAGGTATCCAAGGACAGTGGTCACGAAAGGAGCTACGCATGCACATAAATCAAAAAGAAATGCTAGCAGTGATACACGCAATCGAGGCCTTCAAACTTTTTCTGCATCAAGGCCATCTACTAATAAGGACAGACAATACCACGGTTATGTGGTACATAAACAAGCAAGGAGGCACCCATTCTTACCCTCTGTGCAGACTGGCTATGAATCTATGGGATCTTTCCTTGAAACTCAATATACAGCTACAAGCTCAGTTTGTGCAAGGGAAGGACAGTACACTGGCGGACAGCTTAAGCAGAAATATCATAGATGCACATGAATGGATGCTGCACCCAGACATTTTCCAACAGATAATACAATCTTGGGGGAGTCCGGACATAGATCTATTTGCATCCCCCCACAATCATCAACTAAAGAAATTCTGCTCAAGGACATACCACCCACAAGCGTGGAAAGTGGACGCCCTCTCTTTCAGCTGGAGAAATCTGACAATGTATGCATTTCTTCCTATTCCATTGATGGCCAAGGTGTTACTGAAGATCAGGGCAGAGCAGCCAAAAGTGATCCTGATAGCTCCGGACTGGCCAAGACAGCACTGGTACCCACTGCTAAGGAGCATGTCACGTACGAAGCCATGGCCCCTACTTCTATGGCCACTTCTACTGACACAGCACAGATACAAAACTCTTCACTCCAGCGAGGAAACATTGCAACTAACAGCGTGGAGAATACCTTGACTCCTCCTCAGGATAAGCTATCCCAGAGAGTAAAGAATATTATTCTGGAAGCTCGCCGCCCTTCCACAAGGAAGACATACTCAGCAAAATGGAAAAGATTTCTCATCTGGAACACCACAAAGGGCCTAGATGCGACAATGATGAACATGGCACATATCCTGGAATATTTGGCAGAAATGTTCCACAATGGACTGTCTTACTCTTCTATTAAGATTCATGCTTCAGCAATTTCAGCAGAGTACAACACTGATCCCCCTGTCTTCTCATCCTCTCCTAAGACAGTTTCTGAGAGGGATCAAAAACATCAAACCACCTAGGAAACCACCTCTACCTGCTTGGGACCTTAACTACGTGTTGGAAAAACTAACACTGCCTCCATTTGAACCAGCAGCATCTGCAGATCTACAGTACCTGTCATGGAAGACTGCTTTCTTTCTGGCAATAACCTCAGCAAGAAGAGTTTGGGAATTGCAGGCCCTGATGGCAGTTCAGCCATTTATTATTTTCCATCAGGATAGAGTTTCATTAAGAACTAATCCTACTTTTATGCCTAAGGTGGTATCCAGGGTTTCATTGAATCAAAGCCATTCACTTGAATACCTTCTTCCCAAATCCACAAAACAAAGGGGAGAAACTGCTGCACACCCTGGACATTCACAGACAGTTGCGCTACTACTTGGACAGAACTAAAGGTTTCAGGAAAACTGACCAGCTGCTGGTAGCATATGCTGCTGGTACTCAAGGAAAAGCAATTTCCAAACAGACAATTTCAAAATGGATAGGAAATTGCATCTGCTTTTGTTACTCATTTCATGGAAAGACTGTACCAGCTAACATTAGACCTCATTCTACGAGAGCCACAGCCACCTCCACAGCCTTCTTAAGAGGGGTGGCTACAAAAGACATTTTAGAAGCTGCCACATGGAGCTCCGTGCATACATTTGCCAAGCATTACAATTTACCCCTATATTCCAGATCCAGAGCAGGCTTTGCTACGGCTGTCCTGCAGGATATCTTAGCTACACCATCCTTTTCCTAGTACCTCCACCCCCAGATTGGCTATGGTATTCTACCCATATGTGATGACTGCAGATGCATCCTTGAAGGACATAGTACAGTTTTGTACCTACCATAAATGTAGATGTCCGATAGGTATGCATCTGCAGTCAGGTTTACCCTCCCTCTCCTCTGTGGTACTCCTAGGGTGCTTACCTCTCTATTAGCTAGCTGGGGGATCTATTATGGTGTATTTGTTTTATATATATATATATATATATATATATATATATATATATATATATATATATATATATTTTTTTTTTTTTGCAAATGTTTGGATTTTTTATTACTTTTTTCCAAATTTAGCCTTCCTAGAGGGCACCTGGCATCTGGGGCAAGAAAAACTGAGGAAGATGGCGTCGGCTGACGCTTTTATACTCCAGGAGTTGTGACGTCGGGGAAAGGGCGACATCAGCCGACGCCGGACCCAGACTTTGGAATCTGGCCGACCGAAGGATAGAGGCTCTCAGCCGCCTTCTGTCAAGAGGCCTAGGGTTGAGCAGGTAGATCCCCAGTCCTCCGATGAGGCCTCAGGTGATTCTGCACATTCAGACTACCAGGAGGAGGCCTTCCCGGCCTACGAGGATTCTGATGCGGAGGAATCTATTCCCTCTGCTTCTCCTCCTGAGGAGTTTTCCTTTGGGGAAACGCTTCATTCCATGAGGGAACACTTCAAATGGCAAGGCCAAGAATACTCAGTTTCTAGGAAAAGGTTAAGGGAATATTTAAAGCTACCTCAGCATAGACCCTTAGCTATTCCTCCAGTTTTAAATGTTTTAGATGATGTGTACTTAGAATCTAGTGTTTCCCCTGACTCCCCCCTGCTCCTGTCAAGCCAGACAGGTACTACAGGGTCCCAGACACACATCAATTTCTGTACAAGGGCTATACTGCTGACCCTGAAACTATTTCTCAGGGGCCTAAAGGGGTTTCCTCCACTACTGCTAAGAATCCACTTCCTTCGGAAAGAGATTCTAGGGCTTTAGAAAGGTGGGGCAAGAAAGTATATACATTTTCCACCCTTTCTATGCGAGCATTAAATTGTCAGTTTCATATGATTCAGTATCAGGAATACATGTTGGATGACTTGCAAAAGAAATTGGCTTCCCCTGAACCATTAGATAGAAAGGGGTTACAGGAATTGGTTCATAATACTCAGCAGGTTAACAACCATTTCCTTCAGTGTGGATATGATGCATTGGAAGCTTCATGTAGAGCAGCAATGACAGGTGCGGTCATATGCAGACATGCTTGGTTAAAGGAACAAACATTGCCAGACCATGTGAAAATTAAGCTTTTGGACGCACCACCAGAGAAACATAAGCTATTTGGTGCTACTGCCCAAGAGGTTTTAAAGAAAATAGAGGAAAAGGCAAAATCAGTGCAAACAGTCAAAGATTTCCTCCAGGTACAGCCTCCAAGATTCAGCAGGAATTGGCCTTCTAAGCATTGGTCCTTTCCAGACACAGACAAATTTCAAAGAGGCAAAAACAGATGTGGCAGAGGTAGAGAGCAAACTCGAGGCTCCTACAGAGGACGTCAATGGCAGCCTCCGAACCAGAGAGGTGGGGCAGGACCTTCCACTGCTACGCAGGGACAACCTCAATGACTTGACTTTGACTCCGCCATCCAGGGCTCAATTAGAAGCACCTTTGGGCGGAAAATTATCTTTATTCTCACAAAATTGGCACAATATTACAAAGGACAAATGGATACTGGACATAATAGACAAAGGATACAGATTCCATTTTCATACACTACCAACAAGACATGGCAGGCCAAACCTGCCACCAAATCAAAGGGCAGAGGCACTCAAACAAATAACAAACCTACTTCAAATAAGAGCAATAGAGAAGGTTCCTTCTGCAGAACAAGGTCAAGGATTTTATTCAAGACTGTTCCTTGTTCCAAGAAAAGAAAACCAATGGAGACCCATTCTGGACTTGTCTGCACTGAATACTTACCTTATTGTGCCAAAATTCAAAATGCTGACTTTACAGCAACTCCTTCCCATGCTGGGCAAGAGGTCTTGGCTGGTAACTCTGGACCTCAAGGAGGCATGCCTGCATGTCCCAATCAGACAAAGTTGCAGAAGATACCTCAGATTTCTTGCAGGCTCAGAGCATTATCAATTCTCAGCATTGCCCTTTGGCTTATCTACTGCGCCCAGAGTGTTCACGAAATGCTTGGCATCAGTAATTGCACATTGCAGACTTCAGGGGATACAAATATACCCTTACCTGGACGACTGCCTTATACAAGTGGACAGCCAACAAGCCTTGTTAAAAACTTGGACTATGTCATTCACCTACTGCAGGCCTTGGGATACACAGTCAATATTCAGAAATCAAGTCTCGTACCATCCCAACAAATACCTTTCCTGGGTGCCACACTGGACACAAACACCCAGATGGCGTTTCTGACAAAAGAAAACAAAAACAATTACCAGAATACTTCAGAAAATTAGCAACACACACCCAGATGACTGCAAGGAAAATCCTGCAGGCCCTGGGTTTCATGGCATCTTGCATTCTTCTGATTCCACGCAAGGCTGCATATGAGGAAACTACAATGGTATCTAAAAGTCTATGGTCTCAACACAGCCACAGCCTGGAAGCATTGATCCCACTCATTCCATGCCTTCAAAAGGAATTTCTGTGGTGGGCTCAAGCAAACCAGATAAACAAAGGTCTGCCTTTCAGCAAGCCTCATACAAGTCAAACCATAACAACAGACGCCTCAGACCATGGATGGGGGCGCACATGGAGGGCAGATGCATTCAAGGACAATGGACACAAAAGAAAAGCACCTGCACATCAACTAAAAGAAATGCTGGCAGTGATGCATGCAATCAAGGCCTTGAAAAGTTCATGCATCAGGGCCATCTACTAATAAAGACAGACAATACCACAGTTATGTGGTACATAAACAAGCAAGGAGGTACCCATTCCTACCCTCTTTGCAGACTGGCAATGAATCTCTGGGATATTTCCCTACAATTGAAAATAGAGCTACAATCCCAGTTTGTACCAGGAAGGACAATGTTCTGGCGGACAGCCTAAGCAGAAACATCATGGATCCACATGAATGGATGTTGCATCCAGACATTTTCTTACAAATAACTCGAGCATGGGGAAGGCCGGACATAGATCTTTTTGCCTCCCACCTCAATCACCATCTGAAAAAGTTTTGCACAAGGACATACCATCCTCAAGCATGGAAGGTGGATGCTCTCTCCTTCAGTTGGAACTCTCTAACACTATATGCCTTCCCACCTCTTCCTTTGATGACCAAGGTGTTACTAAAGATCAAGACAGAGCAACCGAAAGTCATACTGATAGCTCCAGACTGGCCAAGACAACACTGGTACCCACTGCTACAGAGCTTGACACACACCAATCCGTGGCTCCTTCCTCAAAGGCCACTTCTTCTGACACAGCACAATTACAGGACGCTACACCCCAGCTTGAAAACATTGAAGCTAACACCTTGGAAGATTCCATGACTACTACTCAGGATACACTTTCCAAAAGGGTAAAAGATATCATCCTGGAGGCGTGCAGACCTTCCACTAGAAAAACATACTCCGCAAAATGGAAGAGATTTCTTATCTGGAACAGCAAAAAGGGTCAAGACCCATCAGTGATGAGCATTCCACAGATCCTAGAATATTTGGCTGAAATGCTCCACAATGGCCTTTCATATTCTTCCATAAAAATACATGCTTCAGCAATATCTGCCAAATATAACACTGATCCGCCTGTATTTTCTCACCCATTGCTAAGACAGTTTCTAAGAGGTATAAAGAACATCAACCCTCCAAGGAAACCACCAGTGCTTGCATGGGACCTCAACTTCATGCTGTAAAAATTAACTCTTCCTCCCTTTGAACCAGCAGCATCTTCAGAGTTGAAATTTCTGTCTTGGAAGACAGCTTTCCTTCTGGCAGTAACCTCAGCAAGAAGAGTCTCTGAGCTACAGGCCCTAATGGCAATACAACCATTTCTCATTTTTCAGCAGGACAGAGTTTCTTTGAGAACCAATCCGTCATTCATGCCAAAGGTGGTATCCAGGGTGTCCCTGAATCAAGCTATTCACCTGCCTACCTTCTTTCCCAATCCTCAAAATAAAGGAGAGAGACTTCTGCACACCTTGGACATACACAGACAGTTGCGCTACTACTTGGACAGAACAAAGTCTTTCAGAAAATCTGACCAGCTTTTTGTAGCTTGCGCTGCTGGATTGCAGGGAAAAGCAATTTCCAAACAGACAATTTCTAAATGGATTGGAAATTGCATTCGATTCTGCTACTCTTTTCATGGAAAAACTGTGCCAGCTGACATCAGGCCACATTCCACCAGAGCTACAGCCACCTCCACAGCCTTTTTAAGAGGAGTGGCAACAAAGGACATTTTAGAAGCTGCTACATGGAACTCCGTGCATACATTTTCCAAACATTACAACCTGCCTTTATATTCCAGATCCAGAGCAGGGTTTGCTTCTGCAGTCCTGCAGGGCATTTTAGCTACACCATCTTTGTCTTAGTGCCTACCACCCCCAGGTTGGCTATGGTATTCAACCCATATGTCAGGACTGCAGTTGCATCCTTGAAGGACATAGTACAGTTTTGTACCTACCATAAATGTAGATGTCCGATAGGTATGCAACTGCAGTCAGGTTTTCCCTCCCACCTACCCCTCTGTGGTATTCTTTTGGATGTCTACCCCTCATTTTAGCTACCTGGGGTAATCTTTTATGGTGTATTTGTTTTTATGTTGTTGTACTCGTCTGGAATTTTTTCTCTATTTTCAAAATTTAGCCTTCCTTAGAGGGCACCTGGCATCTGGGGCAAGAAACACTGAAGAAGATGGCATCGGCTGACGCTTTTATACCCCAGGCGCTCTGACGTCGGGGAGGGGGTGACATCAGCCGACGCCGGACCTAGACTTTGGAATCCGGCCGGCCGAAGGGCTGCCTGAGGCAGGACAACCCATATGTCAGGACTGCAGTTGCATACCTATCGGACATCTACATTTATGGTAGGTACAAAACTGTACTTTATGTGGTACATAAACAATCAAGGGGGCACATATTCCTTCCCCCTCTGCAGGCAAGCCATGACTTTGTGGAACACAGCACTGACCTATCAAGTACATCTGCAGGCACAATTCCTGCCAGGAAAGAAAATGGACCCTCACGAGTGGAAATTAGATCCACAGGTCTTCAGCATGATAACAAGGAAATGGGGATGCCCAGACATAGATCTTTTTGCCTCCCCGAACAACTGCCATCTTCAGAGATTCTGCACAAGGACTTATCACTCACAAGCATGGAAAGTGGATGCTCTGTCATTCAGCTGGAAAACCCTAACAGTTTATGCCTTCCCACCACTGCCTCTCCTCCCCAAGGTACTCCTAAAAGTCAGACAAGAGAAGCCAAAAATTATTCTGATTGCCCCAGACTGACCATGCCAGCACTGGTACCCAATCCTAAAGAGCTTGTCTCAAGGCCCAACCTGGACTTTACCTCAAATTCCTCATCTTCTGACTCAACAAAACAATCAGATCCTGCACAGCCAACTCAGACCCTTAAATCTGGCTGCATGGCAAGTAATATAGCCACTCAGAACACACCTCTCTCTAAAGCTGTTATGGATGTCATTTTGGAAGCCAGTTGGCCCAGCACCAGGAAATCTTATGCAGAAAAATGAAAGAGATTCCGTGCTTGGAACCAGGCACAAGGGCTTCAACCACTTGTTCCAAATACTCCTCAGATTTTACAATACCTAACTGAGATGCTGGACAAAGGCCTATCCTTCTCATCAATTAAGATCCATGCATCTGCCATTTCAGCTCATTACAATATGGAACCTCCTATTTTCTCACATCCACTGCTAAGACAGTACCTCAGAGGGGCAAAAAAACATAAGACCCTCAAGGAGAGCACCAATACCTACATGGGACCTCAACTTTGTCTTGGAAAAGCTCACACTGCCTCCTTTTGAGCCAGCCAATACAGTGAATATAAAATTCTTATCATGGAAAACTGCTTTGCTCCAAGCAATAACTTCAGCAAGAAGAGTCTCAGAGTCACAGGCATTAATGGCAGTGGAACCTTTTATCATTTTTCATCCGGACAGAGTTTCTCTAAGGACAAACCCAACATTTATGCCAAAGGTAGTATCCAGTGTGGCTCTTAACCAAACCATTCATTTGTCAACATTTTATCCAAATCCCCAGAATAAAGGGGAGAGACTTCTGCACTCTTTGGACATACACAGGCAGCTACGCTTCTACTTGGACAAAACAAAAGCTTTCAGAAAAACTGAGCAACTGTTTGTAGCATATGCTGCAGGATCACAAGGAAAGGCTATCTCAAAGCAGACTATTTCAAAATGGATAGGACACTGCATTCGTTTCTGCTATGCACAACATGGCAAGTCATTGCCTAAGAATATTAGGCCACATTCTATCAGGGCAGCAGCCACTTCAGCAGCCTTTCTCAGAGGAGTACCAACCAAGGAAATCTTGGAGGCTGAAACTTGGATTTCAGTGCACACT
Source organism: Protopterus annectens (assembly GCF_019279795.1). Lineage (NCBI taxonomy): Eukaryota > Metazoa > Chordata > Ceratodontiformes > Protopteridae > Protopterus > Protopterus annectens. The sequence continues at coordinate 769,713,963 of NC_056745.1, read as the reverse complement.
TTTACCAAGCATTATCACTTACCTCTTTACTCTAAATCCAGAGCAGGCTTTGCCACTGCAGTTCTGCAGGGCCTCATAGCCACTGCTAATCCTGTTTAGACCCAGCCGCCCTACCTCAGCTTTGGGATTCAACCCAAGTGTAATGACTGCAACAGTGAAACACGATGAACATAGTACAGTTGTGTACCTACCATAAATGTAGATGTTAGAGTGTATTCACTGTTGGAGTCCAGGTTACCTACCCTCCATTCCCCCTTTCTTTACTGGGACTTATCTATACTTCTCTATCCTATACAACCTATGTGGTGTATTTGCTTGTAGATGAAGGTATTGTTTTATTTTACTGTATGTTTTTATAAGCAATATGTATTGCCTACCTTCCTGGGGACACCTGACATCTGCGGCAAGAAAAACTGAAGAAAATGGCGTTGGCTGCAGCTTATATACCCCTGGCGCACTGATGTCAGGGAAGAGGCGACAGCAACTGACGCCGGACCAGGACTTTGGAATTCAGGCCAACTTCGGGTAGCCTGCCTGGAGGATAACCCAATTGTAATGACTGCAACAGTGAAATCACTCGAACATCTACATTTATGGTAGGTACACAACTGTACTTTATGGGCTTACTAAAACAGAAAATGATGTTGAATTCTGATTGTGTGGAAAACAGAGTTCCAGGAATTATAGCATTCAGCAGAACAGGTTGGAAAGCATGCTTTGCAATGTGGTTTTGATTCCTTGGAGGCCTCTTGTAGGGCCGCCGTTACTGGATCTGTGATTAGAAGGCATGCCTGGCTCAAGGAGCAAAATCTGCCTGTTCATGTTAAAGCTAAATTGTTGGATGCCCCTTTGCAGCATGATACTCTGGTAATAAGACAGAAGAGGTTTTAAAGAAAATGGAAGATAAAGCTAAATCTATGCAAACTGTAAAAGATTTCTTGCAAGCGCAGGCACCCAGGGTCAGTAGACCCTGGCCTACTAAAAACTGGTCCTTTCCTGTGTCCAACAGAGCCACTCAAGGCTAATCCAGGCACTCAAAAGACTGCAGATACCAATCACAGGGTTCTTACAGGTCAAAGCAATGGGGTGCCTTCACCTCCAAAACTGGAGTAAACAAAGCACAACTCTACAGTAAGCAGTCTCAATGACTTTCCTCTACCATCACCAAGCACTTACCTTTTGGCAGCCCCCTTGGGGGGAAACGTAGCACTTCATGCTCAAAATGGGCAGTTAATTACCCAGGACAAGTGGGTATTAAACATAGTATCCCAGGGTACAGATTTCATTTCCATACTTTGCCAATTCCAAATGGATGGCCGGATCTGCCACAAAACCAGTGGGCAGAGGCCCAAAAACAAGTCATGTCCCTCATGGATATCAGGGCTGTTCAACCCGTACCAGAAAAGGAAAAAGGACAAGGTTTTTATTCAAGACTTTTCCTGGTACCCAGAAAAGACAATTCATGGCATCCAATACTGGACTTATCAATTTTGAACATGTTCCTGGACATTCCAGAATTCAAAATGCTGACTTTACAACAGTTACTGCCTATGCTAGGCAGGAATATTTGGTTAGTAACTCTAGACTTAAAAGAGGCATACCTGCATATCCCAATAAGGGAATCATGCAGAAGATACCTCTGCTTCAAAGCAGGTGTTTTATATTATCCAATTCTCTGCACTGCCCTTTGGCTTATCTACTGCACCCAGGGTCTTTACAAAGTGCCTGGCACCAGTAATTGCATTCTGCAGACAAAGAAGCATTCAAATTTATCCTTATCTGGATGATTATCTCATTCAAGCAGAGGACAAGGACAGTCTTCTTCAACATCTGGCGTTTGTAAAAAGGCTTCTAGCATGCCTAGGGTACACCATAAACGAAAAGAAATCACAACTGGTACCCTCTCAAATAATTACATTCCTGGGGTGCAAGCTTGAATACAATTGCCAGATGGCTTACCTTACGCCAGACAAACAAAGGCAACTGAACATACTTCAAACAAATGGCAACAAAAACCCAATTATCTGCAAGACAAATTCTGCAGGCTTTGGGGTTCATGGCATCCTGCATTTTACTAATTCCATATGCGAGACATAGTTCTCAAAGTCAGTGTGCTAAACAGTCACAGCCCTTAAGGCCAAACACAATGCCAGACACACTTGTTATAGGTGACTCCATAGTAAGATCACAGTTAGCTGCCTGTACAAGCACTCAGGTCACTCCACAGCAAGTACAAGTATGACTCCAGTCATTGTCCATGCCTGCTGTCATTCTAAGGGATCCAATGTCTGTCTGCCTGAGATGACATGAAGGCTCAAATGATAAACCTACCGCCCAATACTGCTCAATGCCAGAAGTCTAAACCTCAGAGATGCACCTCAAGCCCCTCCTCAGTATGGAGAACATCGTGTTGTGCTGTGCTGAACCTGACCTGATTCAAGGCTCCTGAGACCCCAGCACTATCAGGTTATGTTAGTGGCAACGCATCTAAGCATCGGAGACCATCCAGCTGCAATTAACCAGGTAAACTAAAACTGCCTACAGTTTTGTAACACAGACCACCTTCTCAAACTCAGAAAACCCACACAGCCTTCCTGAAGACACTGGAGAGTATAAATGTTCTCCAAACACACCATCATATTGACTTCAAACTACCCCAACATAGACTGGGAACATTTACAAGCCCCAACACCCTAGGCCAAAGGTTCCTTGAGGTCATAAACTCAAATGCTATGGAACAACTAGTCACCATTCCCACAAGAGGAGAAAATATACTAGACCTGATCATCACAAACATGGGGACAAAATGCTCACACCAGAAGTATATCCTCATTTGGTGAGATCAGACCATATTAAAATCTCACTGGAGATCAGCACCTCCAGGAATGTATGGATCAAGCAATCCTAATAAAATCAAGACCTTTTTCCACCAGGGGCGGGGTCGTCCGTCTGGAACTCCAGCCATAAACAAACTCTACAACAAGAGGAGAAAGCTACTACATGACAGATCAAATCATCCAAGGCCAACTTTGAGAGAAAAATCGCTAAATGACACAAAGACAATCATACTAAGGCCATTGATGAGAGTAAGGCAGTTCACACAGCCTACCTTGAATATGTCACAATATGGGTTGCAAACTGGCTCAAAGGACAGAACACACAGGGTTAAGGTTAGCTGGTGCCATGTCGGACTCTAAAGCCGGTCGGTGTCCCACAGGGCTCAGTCCTGGGATCCTCCAGAAAGTCTCATATAGATGGATGTACAACGCCCCATTCGAATGCCTCACTGACTCTGTTCAAGAGAAATCTTGTATTCTCATCCTAACTGGCTAGGCTTATAAATGCCCTAGGGCAGATAGCCTAGTATGAACCTATGAACCTATGAACCATATGAGGAAACTTCAATGGTACCTAAAAAGTTTATGGAGTCAGCATTGTCACAGTCTGGAAACAATGATTCCTCTCACTCCCTGCCTATAACAGGAGTTTCTTTGACGGGCAGAGACATGTCACCACAACAAGGGACTGTCATTCACTCTACCCCATGCCACCCAAACCCTAACTACAGACGCATCAGACTATGCTTGTGGGGCCGACCTGGCGGGGAGATGCATTCAGGGCAAATGGAGCCCAAACTAAATGCATCTGCATATCAACCAGAAAGAGATGCTAGCTGTTCAGGATGCTCTGACAGCCTTCAGGGACTTAGGACAACTACTGCTAAAGACAGACAACACCACAGTTATGTGGTACATAAACAAGTGGGGGGGGTACACATTCCTACCCTCTTTGCAGACTAGCCATGGCCCTGTGGAGCACAGCCTTGACTTACCAAATACATCTTCAAGCTCAATTCCTGCCCGGAAAACAAAATACTCTGGCAGACATCCTAAGCAGAAATCTTATGGACCCGTACGAATGGAAACTGGATCCACAAACCTTCAGCATGTTAACACAGAAATGGGGGAGCCCAGACATAGATCTATTTGCCTCTCCCCAAAATTATCAGTTGGACAAATTCTGCACAAGAATTCATCACAAAAATGCATGGAAAGTGGATGCCCTATCCTTCAGCTGGAAAAACTTATCAGTCTATGCCTTTCCCTCTCTGCCTCTACTCTCCAAGGTCTTACTAAAAGTCAGACAGGAAAAAACAAAAATGATCCTAGTTGCTCCGGACTGGTCTCACCAGCACTGGTACCCACTTCTAAGGAATATGTCTCAACTTCCTCCATGGTACTTTCCTCAAATACCTCATCTACTGTCTCAGCAGAACAATCAAATTTTGCACACTCAGCTCCAAACTCTGAATCTTGCAACATGGCTGATCAATTAATTATTCAAACAACACCTCGCAGTAAATCTGTGATGGATGTCATTTTGGATGCCAGAAGGCCTAGTACCAGAAAATCTTATGCTGATAAATGGAAGAGATTCTGTGCTTGGAACCAAGCACAAGGAACAGACACAGCAAAGCCCAATATTCCTCAGATTTTACAATATTTGACTGAGATGCTTGACAAGGGCCTATCTTTTTCTTCAATAAAAATCCATGCCTCTGCCATCTCGGCTCATTACAACACAGAGCATCCCCTCTTTTCTCATCCTGTGCTTAAACAGCATCTTAGAGGGGCCAAAAATGTAAGGCCTCCCAGAAGATCACCAACTCCTGCATGGGGTCTCAATTTTGTGCAGGAAAACTCACCCTGCCTCTTTTTGAACCAGCAGCTACTGCGGATATAAAATTTCTATCTTGGAAAACAGCTTTTCTCTTGGCAGTCACTTCAGCAAGAAGGGTTTCAGAACTACAGGCAGTGGAGCCTTGTATTACATTTTACCCGGACAGGGTGTCCCTCAGGACCAATCCTTCTTTTATGTCTAAGTGGTATCCAGTGTGCCTCTTAACCAGACCATTCATCTGCCAACATTTTACCCAAATCCGCAGAACAAGGGGGAGCGGATTCTGCATTCACTGGACGTACACATACTACTAAGATTGTACTTAAACAGGACCAAATCTTTAAGAAAGTCTGAGCAACTACTGGTAGCATTTGCTGCAGGGTCAGAGAGGAAGGCTGTATCAAAGCATACTATTTCTAAGTGGATAAGCCACTGCATTCATTTCTACTACTTGCAACATGGTAAACCTGTGCCCAAGGGGATCAGATCACTTTCCACCAGGGCTGCCTCTACTTCAGCAGCTTTTCTCAGAAGGGGGTCCAACCAAAGACATTCTAGAAGCTGCTACTTGGAGCTCTGTTCATACCTTCACAAAGCATTATCATTTGTCTCGCTTCTCCAAATCCAGGGCAGGCTTTGCCCCTGCCATTCTGCAGGACCTTTTAACCACTCCTAATGCTGTTTAGTTCCATCCTCCCATCCATAGCTTTGGGATTCTACCCATAATGTAATAACTGCAACAGTGAAACACGAAGAACATAGTACAGTTGTGTACACTTATCATAAATATAGATGTTCGAGTGTATTCACTGTTGCAGTCCGGGGTACCCATCCGCCACCCCCCCTTTCTATACATTTTCTTTCCTTCACTAAACACTAAAGCCTTTGTGGTGTATTTGCTTTTAGATGAAGCTAAAGTTTATGTTGCTAAAAGTGTGTGTATATATATATATATATATATATATATATATATATATATATATATATATATATATATATATATATTTTTTTTTTTTTGTGCCTCCCCATTTGGGGGGGCACCTGACATCTGGGGCAAGAAAAACTGAATAAAATGGCATTGGCTGCATGTTTTTTACCCCTGACGTCATGGAAGAGGAGACAGCAACCGACACAGGACCCAAGACTTTGTTATTCAGGCCGACTGAGGGCAACCTGCCAGCAGATTACCCACATTTAATGACTGCAACAGTGAATACACTCGAACATCTACATTTATAGTAAGTGTACACAACTGTACTTTATCCACATAGTAGAAAAGTATAATTTAAAAGCCAGGAAGTCTCTACCCTCATTTCAGTGTGGTGTTAACTTATGAACACTCCTGGTGTACTTGACCTTCACACATCCCTTATGTACTGGGATTTGTGTGTGTGTGTGTGTGTGTGTGTGTGTGTGTGTGTGTGTGTGTGTGTGTGTGTATAAATATATATATATATATATATATATATATATATCACTTACCCGAAATCCCAAAACACCGACATTCGAAATACCCAACCTGAAACGCCAACTCCTCACATGCCCAACTGTTCAGAACACCGACGTCCATAAGACCGACTTTTTAGGAAAACAGCATGTGGGGTATACATAATATCGTAGTCGTGCACCATTAAGCAACCCGATTTATGTTTGCTAAGAACCAGTCAGCTGTTGTATGTCCGCCAAGAGCCAGTGCCATAAAGTACAACATTAAACATCAGTATATTTAAAGCAGTAAAGCCAGGCTGTGTAGAACACTGACAGTACGTAATCAATCACATAACTCCGTTGTATAGTAGAATAAATAGGTCCTTGTGCCTTTAACATGTTGTACTATGTACCTAAGTAGACATGGCTGAACACGTTGAAGACTCTCCTGGGATTATCGGCAATGTGTGCCAAACAGTTAAATCTCAAAAGGATAAAGTACTGCTGGTGATCGATGGATTTCTGTATCACCTGGAAAGGTGTCTGAATGCAAGGAGGTACTGGGTATGTAAATACAAGTCAACCCAGAAGTGCAGAGAAAGAGCTGTCACTACTCTTGTACCGGATGGTGAAAAGCTAGAGAAGACAGTAGCACATCAACATTCTGGAGATCCAGGGGAGGTAGAAAGATATGTTGTGTGCAGTGATTTGAAAGTTAGAGCAAGTTACAGCAGAGACACAGCATGCCTACTAGTAGAGGACACATTGGCTACCACCTCTTTGGATAGCATACATAGCATCCCTCATAGGAAAGCATTACTGCAACAGGTAGGATGTGTCCACCGGAAAACAGCCTTAACACATACCGACAGTGCAGTAACCTTGGATAACATAGATTTCTCCAAATACCCATTAAAGAGCGGCACGTTTGTAGGCAGGAAAATGTGTGATACTACAACTGACACCATAGTACACGTGTTTACTACAGTTAACAACCTGTATGACCTAAGTCGTGCTACAATATGGTTAATGGATGGGACTTTCTTTTCAAAAATGGTAACCATAAGGCAGCTCTATAGTGTGCATGGGTTAGTGAAATATGGGAGTTATAGCAAGGCTGTGCCACTATTATTTTCCCTAATGTCTAAAAAGTTTCTCAAGTCCTATAACTTTCTATGGCACTGTATTTTCCATCTAATGAGTGAGCATGGGTTTGAGGTCATTGTAAGTTTTGTCTTGTGTGACTTTGAGGTGGCTGCAGTTAAAAGTGTACAATTGAATGTTCCAGGTGCACAGTCGAAGGGCTGCTTGTTCCACTTTGGCCGAAACCTGTGGCAAAAGGTACAAACATTGGGTTTAGCATCACTCTGTAACAGTAGCTCCTCATTCCAACTTGCTGTGAAGTCTCTGGCCGCATTAGCATTTGTGAAGGAATGTGAGGTACAACACACATTCCAGAGCATTAGGGACACCTTCCCTGTTGAAGGTTGTGAACTTTTAAAGCACTTCTCCGATTGGTATGTGTATGGCCAATTGCGTAAATTCAATACGCATACCTCATCCAGTGTATGTTTCCCACCTGTTTCCTATTTCATTTCGGAACGTATACGAACTGAATGAGTTATTCCTACCATGCACCCAAAATTCTGTAGAAGCATGGCACAGGAAATTAAAATGTCTCCTGGGTGGCAGAGGTACAGATCTAAGTGTGCTAATGGCAGCATTGGTACGGGAACAGGACCATGTGGATGAATTTGAGGGTCAGGATGACTACAGGGTTTCTGCCATCCCCAAAGAAAAAGAAAATGATTTGGTGCCACCAGCAGTTTGAGACGGTATTATCCAGTAAGGAAATGTACTCATTACCCTAGTTCATGATAGCCATAGCTAAGTTACTGAAAATGGAATGGAATGGGTATTCCAGTCGATGGATGTTACCGTGTAGGTGGGATCATACGTGTCACTACCATTACATGTTTTGGATGGGACTTCAGAATATTGACTCACACGTCACAGGAATCTGAATATGGGACGTACATTTATCAATTGGAAGATGGCGTATTATGAGAGATGTTGGTTTGGTAAATATATTACTTACAGATCGTGAGGAGATGCACTTTGTGTGTTATATGTATTGTGTTGTATGGACAGCAATCTGGAAAGTAGCAGTTGGTAAATGCGCAGGTAGTTGCTGTCTAGTAGATGTCAACACTTCCGTATTACCTTATTTAGTTTCTACAGTACTGTGCCGACAGTTAGCATTTGAAGGTATAACAGTTTGTTTCATTTGCTTTGGCCCTGTCACTTGTGCTTTTGCTAACTGGACCTTGTATTGCCGATAGTGTGGTACCCGGTGTTTTGTACTCAAGGATTGTGATTGTCGTGGGAGTGGGAGTCAGGATTGTGATTATTGGTGTAGTGGAAGTCTGACTTGTCATTGTCGGTTTTGTGGGAGTCGGCATTGTAATTGTCAGTGTTGTGAAAGTTGGTCTTATGGACGTCTGTGTTCTGAACAGCAAGTGAAGTAGACCCATATATATATATATATATATATATATATATATATATATATATATATATATATATATATATAGGTAGATGGTAAGTATCTAGACACACACACACACACACACACACACACACACACACACACACACACACACACACACACACAATTATATAAGATTCCCAGTCACACAGGACAGAAGTAACTGTATGGCACACACACAGTGATATGGAAACCAACTACAGATGATACATGTGCTTAATTCAGTAGGTGTGCATTTTACTCTGAACTGCCAAGTGCTTTGTGACCATAGGTCATATCATGGAGGCATGCACTTGTAATCCATGGGACAGTCATCACCCCTGTGTGTACCATTCCAGTGCCATGTACCACTTATTTAAGCTGAGGCTGATAGCCCATGTACATTTATTAACTAATGTTGGATACCTTTCAGAGCCTTGGCTGCTTGCAGCCATACACTCCTCATAACACACTTGCACAAGAGGCCTACAGCCTTGCTTGTTGTCATAACAGAACATCATTGAATGTGTGTTTGGGCACCTGAAGATGCATTTACTCTGTCTGAGCAGTTCCAGTGTCATAGGTAGGTACTAGGCTGGATGTTCATCGTGCATACAGCTGCAGTAATCACAGATGGGTTCTCTGCCGTCAGGCGGGTCCTCGGTCGGCCGAATTCCAAAGTCTAGGTCCGGCGTCGGTTGTTGTCGCTTTCTTTCCTGACATCAGTGAGGCAGGGGTATATAAGACACAGCCGACGCCATTTTCTTCAGTCTTTTTGCCGGTGCCCGGCAGAAGCAGTTCGCAAGTGCCGGTCGGCCAGCTCCTGAATTTACGAAAAATTGGAAACCGAAGTCTTCTTTAAAGCTAAGTACCCCGTTGGGGAAACTTTTCTTGCCTCAGACTGATGTCAGAAAAAGTTAACAATTGTATTTCTTGTGGGAAGCAAATACCGCATAAGGATTTCCATTCCCTCTGCATACCTTGTTTAGGCTCAGACCACGACGTCTCGGGCTGTCGCTTTTGCACTACTTTCAATAAACACACTATTAAGCGTCGGGCGGAGTTCGCCCAACACCTTTTTGGTAAAGCCTTTGATTACAAAATGTCGTCGGAGACTCCGACTACCGTTTTGCCCAAAAAAACGCAAGGACAAGGACTGACACGCGAGGTCCGTGGTCTCCACCGACACCACGCCAAAACCGGCTACACGTGGTCCGGTTCTCAGCGAGACGCCTATGCAGTCCCTGACTACCGACGACACTACTTTGGTGGTGTCTTCTGTAACCGAGACCACGGGTACCTCGGCCCATACCCAGACTACAACCACCGAAGCCACTGTGTGTGTTGAGCCTCCTAATGTGGACAGGTCCACTTCCACTCATGGTGTCTTTAGACCCTCATCTTCCTTTTCCATTAAGGCCTTTACTAAGTCCAAATCAGCCAGGCATCCCAAGAGGCCTGTTGCACAGGGCCCATCTCCAGGCCCCATGCCTAAAAGGCAGATGCTTAAAATGGCTGAGGATTTAATTACTCTTATCAGGGTTCCCAACCCTCCAGACAAGAGACCCAGAGTGGAGGAAGATTCTCCCTCTTCTGATCAGGGCTCCATTTTTTCAGAACATTCTGATGTAGAGGAACACCCTTACTCCCCTTTTGAAGATTCTGATGCAGAGCAGTCCATTCCTTCTGTATCTCCTCCAGAGGATTTTTCTTTTGGGGAAACCTTGCACACCTTGAGGGAACACTTCCATTGGGAAGGCCAAGACTTTTCTGATTCCAAGAAAAGACATAGGGAATTTCTTTTGTTACTTCAACACAGACCTCTGGTGATACCTCCTGTCTTGGACATACTTGATGATGTTTATTCGGAGGCTTGCCTTAATCCGGATTCCCTGCCTCCTGCCCCAGTCAAGCCTGATAGGTACTACAGAGTTCCTAACTCCCACCAATTTCTTTACAAAAGCCATAATGCTGACCCTGAAACCATTTCTCAAGGCCCCAAGGGAATGAAGGCCTCTACAGCTAAGAATCCACTACCTTCCGAAAGAGAGTCAAGATCCTTAGAAAGGTGGGGAAAAAAGGTATATACCTCGGCCACCCTAGCCATGAGGGCCTTAAATTGTCAGTTTCATATGCTTAAATATCAGCAGTTTCTATTATCACAATTAAGGAATAAAATGTCGCAACCTGAACAACCAGATTTGAAGGAGTTGCAGGATATGATGCACAGTGCAGAACAAGTGGGTAAACGCACCTTACAATGTGGCTATGATGCCCTAGAGGCCTCAAGTAGAGCTGCTGTTACAGGATCAGTCATTCAGACATGCCTGGCTTAGGAACAAATCTTGCCTGATCATGTGAAAGCTAAACTACTAGATGCTCCTTTACAAAAGGATGTGCTATTTGGTACTAATGCTGAGGAGATACTACGGAAAATGGAAGAAAAAGCCAAATCTATGCAAACTGTCAAAGCTTTTCTACAGGTTCAACCACCAAGTTTTAGCAGAAATTGGCCTTCTAAAAACTGGTACTTTCCAGCCACGGACAAGCCCCAAAGAGGTAGATACAGGCGCACAAGGGGCAGAGGACAATCACAAGGATCATATAGAGGCAGGCAGTGGCAAACTCCAGCACCAAGAGGTGGCGAAGACAGTGCACAACAATACAGGAAACAAACCCAATGACTTCCTTCTTTCCATGCCAAGCAAGTCTCAGCTGGCAGCACCCTTGGGAGGAAAGCTGGCATTATTTACAAGAAATTGGCATATTATCACAACAGACAAATGGATCCTGGACATTATAAACAGAGGCTACAGATTTCATTTTCACACACTTCCAAAAATGAGAGGCATGCCAAACCTGCCACACAATCAAAGGGCAGAGGCACAACTACAAATTTCAAAGCTCATAGACATGAAAGCTATTCAAGAGGTACTTACTCACAAACAAGGTCAAGGTTTTTATTCCAGGCTATTTCTGGTACCAAGGAAAGGAACCGACTGGAGACCCATTTTGGACTTATCCATCCTAAACACATTCTTACTCGTACCAAAATTCAAGATGCTCACATTACAGCAGCTTCTTCCCATGCTGGGCAAGGAGTTTTGGCTGGTAACATTGGACCTCAAGGAGGCATACCTGCATGTCCCAATCAGACAAAGCTGCAGAAGATACCTCAGATTTCTTGCAGGTTCAATTCACTATCCATTCTCTGCATTGCCGTTTGGCTTATCTACTGCACCCAGAGTATTCACGAAATGCCTGGCATCAGTAATTGCCTACTGCAGACTTCAAGGGATACAAATTTACCCTTATTTGGACGACTGCCTGATCCAAGCGGACAGCAAGCACATACTTCTGGAACATCTGGCTTATGTAACACGGTTACTGAATTCCCTGGGATACACAGTCAACAAAGAGAAATCCAAGCTAACACCATCTCAGAAAATAACTTTCCTGGGTGCCAACTTGAACACAAACACCCAGATGGCCTATCTTACGCCAGAAAAACAGGGGCAACTAACTCAGTACTTCAAAATACTAGCAAATTGTACCAGGCTTACTGCAAGGAAAATCCTGCAGGCTCTGGGCTTCATGGTCTCAACACAACCACAGTTTGGAAACAATAATACCAATAATTCCATGTTTGCAAAAGGAATTTCTATGGTGGGCCCAAGCATGTCAAACAAACACAGGTCTCCCATTCTGCAAGCCTCAAGCAAATCAAGTCATCACAACAGACGCCTCAGATTACGCCTGGGGGGCGCACATGATAGACAGGTGCATTCAGGGCAAATGGTCCCAAAAGGTAAAGCACCTTCACATCAATCAGAAAGAAATGCTAGCAGTGATAAATGCAATTACAGCTTTCAAGGACCTCCTGCATCCAGGACAATTATTGATAAGAACAGACAACACCACAGTAATGTGGTACATAAACAGACAAGGAGGAACACATTCATACCCCCTGTGCAGGCTAGCCATGACACTTTGGAACTTGGCTCTGGAATGGCAAATCGAACTTCAGGCACAGTACTTGCCAGGTTTGGAAAACACGCTGGCAGACAATCTAAGCAGAAATATGACAGATCCACACGAATGGAAGTTGCATCCTCAAGTGTTTGCAAAGATAATCCAAGCGTGGGGGAGGCCAGACATAGATCTCTTCGCCTCCCACAGGAATCATCAATTGGAAAAGTTCTGTTCAAGGACCTTTCATCCAAAGGCCTGGAGAGTGGACGCCCTTTCATTCAGTTGGACAGCATGGACAGTTTACGCTTTCCCACCTCTGCCTCTTCTGCCCAAGGTACTCTTGAAAGCAAGAGCTGACAGACCAAGATGATACTGATTGCTCCAGACTGGCCAAGACAACACTGGTACCCACTCCTGAGGAGCCTAACACATACTCCTCCCTGGTCCCTACCTCTAATGCCTCTTCTGCTGACTCAGCACAGCTACAAAACTCTTCACAGTCAGCTGAAAACACTCAATCTCGCTGCATGGAAAATTCCTTAACACCACAACAGACCCTACTCCCCAAAGAGGTGCAGGATGTCATTTTGGAGGCCAGAAGGCCATCTACTAGAAAGGCTTACTCTCCAAAATGGAAACGGTTTTGCTCTTGGAATGAGAAAAAAGGCCAGGACCCTAGAAAACTGAATTTGCCTCAGGTATTACAGTGTCTAGCTGAGCTGCTGAACAGTGGACTTTCATTTTCCTCCATAAAAATCCATGCCTCAGCCATTTCTGCAGAATTCAACACTGATCCACCCTTATTCTCTCACCCACTCTTAAGACAGTTCCTCAGAGGGGCTAAGAATATAAGACCACCAAGGAAACAACCAATACCAGCCTGGGATCTTAATTACATTCTAGAAAAATTAACATTGCCTCCCTTTGAACCAGCTGCCTCAACAGATTTGCAATATTTGTCCTGGAAAACAGCCTTCCTTCTGGCCATTACCTCAGCTCGTAGGGTTTCGGAGCTACAAACCCTCATGGCTGTGCAGCCCTTTCTCATCTTCCATCAGGACAGGGTTTCCCTTCGAACCAACCCATCATTTATGCCTAAAGTGGTATCCAGGGTAGCTTTAAATCAAGCCATACACTTACCTACCTTTTACCCCAATCCTCAAAACAAAGGGGAAAGGCTGCTACACTCCTTAGACATCCATAGACAGCTACGTTATTATTTGGACAGAACAAAGCCTTTCAGGAAATCAGACCAACTTTTTGTGCCCTATGCTGTAGGAGCTCAAGGGAAGCCAGTTACCAAACAGACAATTTCAAAATGGATAGGCCACTGCATACGGTTTTGTTACTCCTATCATGGAAAATCTGTCCCTACAGGCATCAGATCCCACTCCACCAGGGCCACAGCTACCTCTACAGCCTTCCTCAGAGGAGTTCCTACCAAAGATATTTTGGAGGCAGCCACTTGGAGTTCTGTGCATACCTTCACAAAACACTACCACCTGCCTTTATATTCCAAAACTAGAGCAGAGTTTGCCACTGCTGTGTTGCAGGGCATTCTGGCTCATCCCAGATGTTCTTCATTCCACATTGCTGCAGTCCTAACCATTGGGTAGTCCGCTGTCCAGTCGGCCCGAATACCAAAGTATATGGCTGACGTCGGTCAAGGCGCATTAGACTGATGTCAGGACATCAGGGTACTAATGCGCATGACCGACGTCATATCCTCAGTCTTTTTTGCCGCATGGTCCGATGCAGAAGCAGTTTTGCGAGTGCAGGTTGGCGTTCTGAAAATTTCCGAAGTCGGAGTTTCAGACCGAATCAAAGTTGGCTAAGTACCCCGTTGGGGAACATTTTGGTTTTTTCTTGCCTCAGTATTTAACCGGATGTCAGAAAAAGTGAATAACTGTATTTCTTGTGGGAAGCAGATACCTCATAGGGATTACCATACTTTGTGTATACCTTGTTTAGGGCCTGAGCACGACGTTGTTGGTTGCCGCTCTTGTGCTAGATTTAACAAACGCACAATTAAGAGAAGGTTAGACTGTGCCAGGTTAGTGTTTGGGAAGCGTTGTAATTATAAAATGCCGTCGGATGCTCCGGCGCCGCTTCCAAAAGAGCAAGGACAAAACAGCAAAGCCTAGGGTTGATGAACCGGCAGTCCCGGACGACGGTTCTTTAGAAGGCTCAGTGGAGCCAGAGGTTTTGCCAGGAGTTTCTTTGGAGTCTCAGGCAGAGACTTTACTGTTACAGGATGTGCCCTCTCAGGAGGTAGGCCAGGCTGAGGGGCTTCTCAGGTAACTGTTCTTCCCTCTCTTCCCAAGGTAGTTAGAGCCTCTCCTTCTGTTTCTAAAACTTCTTTGAGAGGTAGGCCAAGTTTAGCTTCAGTGGGGCTTCTCCTAGCACTTCAGGTTCTGTGCCTAAGAAACATATGCTTAAAATGGCAGAAGATTTAATTACTATGATTAGAGGCTCTATGCCCCTCCTGATAAGAGGCCTAGGGTGGAACCTGAGTTTGAGAGTTTTGAACAGTGTTCAGAGGCTTCTGAGTCTTCTGGAAGACTTGCAGGAGTATCCTCCTTATTCTGATTCTGATGTGGATGATTCCACTCCTACAGCTTCTCCTCCTGAGGATTTCTCATTTTCAGAGACTCTGCATTCCATGAGGGAGCACTTTAAATGGGAAGGCCAAGATTACTCTGATTCCAGGAAAAGGCTTAGGGAATTTTATTTTACCCCAGCATAGGCCCTTAGCTATACCTCCTGTGTTGAATGTGGTGGAAGATGTTTTGCAGAGGCTTCCTGAACCCTGATTCTTTGCCTCCTGCCCCTGTTAAACCTGATAGGTACTATAGGGTGCCTGAAGCTCATAAGTATCTGTTTAAGAGTCCTAGGGCAGACCCGAAACTATTTCTCAGGGGCCTAAAGGTGTTAAGGCCTCTGTTGTTAAAAAATCCTGTTCCCACTGATAAAGAGGCAAGGGCTTTGGATAGGTGGGGAAAGAAAGTGTATACTTCTTCCACTTTAGCCATGAGAGCGTTGAATTGTCAGTTTCACATGCTAAAATATCAAAATTATCTCCTTTCACAATTGAAATCTAAGGTGGATGCTTTGGCGGAAGGTATAGAGTGTAAAGAGTTGCTGGATTTAGTTCATGTGTCTGAACAAGTGGGTAAGCATTCTTTGCAATGTGGTTTTGATGCTGTGCAGGCCTCCTCGAGGGTGGCTGCCACTAGTTCTGTTCTTCGCAGGCATGCCTGGTTGAGGGATCAGAATTTAGCAGAGCATGTTAAGACTAGGATTTTGGATGCTCCTTTACAGTCTGATGTGTTATTTGGTTCGCCTGTGGAAGCAGTTTTAAAGAAAATGGAGGACAAAGCTAAGTCTATGCAAACTGTTAAAGATTTTTTGCAGGTGCAGCCACCGAAGTTTAGTAGAAATTGGCCTACTAAGGGATGGACATATCCTGCTTATGATTCTCAGTCTAGGAGGTCTAGACGTGGTAGGGGCAGAGCTCAAGGTTCTTTTAGGCCTAGAACAGGGGGTTCACCTGCTCAGACTTCTGGTGAGGGCAGGGGTCAGTCCTTTCGTAAACAGACCCAATGACCTGCCTTTTCAGCTGCCAGTAGATTCTCGTCTGGCAGCTCCTTTGGGAGGAAGACTGTCTCTTTTCAAAGAAAATTGGGATTTAATCACTCAAGACAGATGGGTGTTGGATATCATTCACCACGGTTACAAGTTTTATTTCCATACATTGCCCCCTTTCAAAGGCATGCCAGACGTTCCCCCTCCACAAAGGAAAGAGGCTCACAAGCAAATTTCTCTGTTACTCCAAATAGGGGCCATTCAGCCAGTCCCTGTACCAGAAAGGGGCCTAGGATTTTACTCGCCTATTCCTAGTACCAAAGAAGGGGAACACGTGGAGACCAATTTTGGATTTATCTATCCTCAACACTTATCTGGACATTCCCAAGTTCAAGATGTTGACGTTACAACAGCTTTTACCTCTCCTGGGCAAAGATCATTGGATGGTAACTTTAGATCTCAAGGAAGCTTACCTTCATGTGCCTATAAGACTAAGTTGCAGGAAGTATCTGCAGCTGGAAATTCTCATTATCGGTTCTCTGCATTGCCCTTTGGCTTATCTACTGCGCCCAGAGTATTCACAAAGGTTCTGGCTCCAGTGATAGCTTACTTCAGGCTAAAAGGAATTCAAATCTATCCTTACTTGGACGACTGCCTGATTCTGGCTCAAGAAAAGGAAGACCTTCTACAGCATCTGGAATATGTCATAGCAGTGCTAAGATGCCTAGGGTATTCTGTGAACGAAATAAAGTCCAGTCTAGTACCCTCTCAAGACATGTGCTTTCTGGGTGTGAGACTGAATACAGCAGCCCAGATGGCCTTTTAACCCCGGACAAGCAAAAGAATCTTTCCAGTTACTTCCATCAACTATCTCTTCAGTCCGGGCTGACTGCAAGGACAGTCCTTCAAGCCTTAGGGTTCATGGCATCTTGTATTCTGGTGCTTCCCAATGCCAAACTGCATATGAGGAAGCTGCAATGGTATCTCAAAATGTGTGGACACAGCACTGCCAGGATTTGGACACTGTCATTCAAATAATACCTTGCATTCAAAAAGAATTTTGTGGTGGGCCCAGGAATGTCACCTAAACAAGGGACTCTCTGTGACCCGGCCAGAGGCGAGTCAGATTTTAACGACAGATGCCTCGGACATTGCTTGGGGAGCTCATCTAAATGGAAAGTGGATACAAGACAAGTGGCCTGCCAGACTACAGCATCTACATATCAACATGAAAGAGATGTTAGCAGTCCAGTTTGCATTAATGGCTTTCAAGGAGTTACTTCTTCCTGGGCAGGTGTTGATTCTAACAGACAACACAACTGTCATGTGGTACATCAACAAACAAGGGGGAACACATTCTTATCCTCTATGCAGGCAAGCAATGATTTTATGGGAGACTGCGCTCAGCTTGCAACTAACTCTTCAGGCAAGGTTTCTGCCGGGAGCACAGAACTCCTTAGCAGATGTGTTAAGCAGGCAAATCATGGATCCCCACGAGTGGAAACTGAATCTTCATGTATTTCAGAAATTGACAGTGTCATGGGGAACTCCAGACATAGATCTGTTCGCTTCTCCACTGAACCACCAGCTGCCAAAGTTTTGCACAAAGGGGTTTCATCATACAGCTTGGAAAGTGGATGCTCTTTCTTTCAGTTGGAAAAATCTTCATGTGTATGCCTTTCCACCTCTGCCTCTTCTACCAAAGGTGCTCCTAAAGGTCAGACAAGACAAGCCAAGGATGATTTTAATAGCTCCAGATTGGCCTCCGCAACACTGGTACCCACTACTAAGGAGTCTGGTAAGGAAGCCTCCATGGCCTTTACCTTTGATTCCACACCTGTTATCTCAGAAGGACGGTCACCTGCTCAATGTCAAGCTTCACTCTCTTCATCTAACAGCATGGCATATTCTGTTTTGAAACACAGCAGGTCTCAACTTCCTCAACAAGTTTTAAATGTGATTATGGAAGCCAGAAGACCTAGTACAAGGAAAGTGTACGCAGAAAAATGGAAGAGATTTTTATTTTGGAGTGCAGCAAAGAATTTGGAGATTTCTGAGCCTAATTTGAGTGTGGCTCTTCAATATCTTACTGAGTTATTGGACAAAGGTTTGTCCTTCTCTTCCATTAAGATTCATGCTGCAGCAATTTCAGCTCACTATGATTGTGACCCTCCATTGTTTTCGCATCCTTTGTTCAAGCAGTTTCTTAGAGGGCAAAGAATATAAGACCCCCGTAGAGCTCCTACTCCTGCTTGGGATCTCAATTTTGTGTTGGAAAACTTACTCTACAACCTTTTGAGCCTGCGGCTACTGCTGAATTGAAATACTTGTCATGGAAGACTGCTTTTTTGTTGGCTATTACTTCTGCAAGAAGGGTTTCTGAGTTGCAGGCCCTTATGGCAGTAGAGCCCTTTTGATTTTCCATAAGGATAGGGTATCATTACGTACTAATCCTTCCTTTATGCCTAAGGTGGTTTCTAGTGTGGCTTTAAACCAAACTATTCATTTGCCTACTTTCTATGCAGATCCCCAAAATAAGGGAGAAAAGATTTTGCACACTTTGGATGTACATAGGCAGTTACGTTATTATTTAAGCAGGACTAAGGATTTCAGGCAGTCTCAGCAGTTGTTTGTTTCTTTTGCTTTGAGTTCTCAGGGCAAGCCTGTGTCTAAGCAAACTATTTCTAAGTGGATTGGGTTTTGCATTTCATTTTGTTATTCACATCATGGCAAGGAGATTCCAGCTGGGATTAGGCCTCATTCCACTAGGGCTACTGCCACTTCTACAGCATTTCTAAGGGGTGGCAACTAAGGATATTTTGGAGGCAGCTACTTGGAGTTCAGTACATACTTTCTCTAAGCATTACCACCTTCCTCTCTACTCTAAATCTAGGGCTGGTTTTGCCACAGCTATTTTGCAAGGCATGTTGACAGCTCCTGCTTCCTTATGATTTGCCAGCCTCCCTTACCTCTGCTTTGGGATTCTACCCAATGGTTAGGACTGCAGCAATGTGGAATGAAGAACATAGTACAGTTTTGTACCTACCATAAATGTAGATGTTCGAGGATCCACATTGCTGCAGTCCAACCCTCCTCCCTCCTTCCCTCTGTGTTTAGGGGTGGTGGTGTGGGTTAGGCTATATTCTTGTAAATTTGTATATATTGTATATATGTTTGGTGCAGGGTTTTTTGGTGTTTTTGGTTTAGGCCTTGTCTTTTTAGGGTCTTCTGACATCTGGGGCAAGAAAAGACTGAGGATATGACGTCGGTCATGCGCATTAGTACCCTGACGTCCTGACATCAGTCTAATGCGCCTTGACCGACGTCAGCCATATACTTTGGTATTCGGGCCGACTGGACAGCGGACTACCCAATGGTTAGGACTGCAGCAATGTGGATCCTCGAACATCTACATTTATGGTAGGTACAAAACTTTACTTTCCACCTAGTGCCTACCACCCTGTGCGTAGCTTTGGGATTCTACCCATCTGTGATTACTGCAGCTGTATGCACGATGAACATAGTACAGTTTTGTACCTACCATAAATGTAGATGTTCGAGTGCTAATACAGCTGCAGTACAGGTTACCCTCCCTCCTTCCCCTCTTGGTAAAGGCCTAGGGCCTAACCCCTCTTCATACAACCTGATTGGGTTATCCTTCTATGGTATATTTGCTTGCAACTACTGATTTTTGATTATATTGCATTGCATGTATATAAATATAATTTATGTATTGCCTTCCTTCTGGGGGCACCTGACATCTGGGGCAAGAAAGACTGAAGAAAATGGCGTCGGCTGTGTCTTATATACCCCTGCCTCACTGACGTCAGGAAAGAAAGTGACAACAACCGACGCCGGGCCTAGACTTTGGAATTCGGCCGACCGAGGACCGCCTGACGGCAGAGAACCCATCTGTGATTACTGCAGCTGTATTAGCACTCGAACATCTACATTTATGGTAGGTACAAAACTGTACTTTCCAGAGTATGGGAAGTCTCTGGGACAGGAATCTATTCCTCCAGCATGTTCTGTTTATTGTGGTGACAAGGTTTAGGTCCCTAGAGAGTGTAGCTCGGAGGGTTTGGGATTTCTTTAAGTGGAGCATGTCCAACAGCTCTGGGTTTGACATAGCTTTGTATGTTAGGCAGAGATCGCCTCTGAGTAGGCGATATGCAACAGAGTAAAGCTGGATTTTTTTAGACTGTCTGTGTAGGGCATCTGTTTGAGGCCAGTAATCCTCTTTGTGAGGTATTTCTGTGGCCTTTCCAGTTGTTGTAGATGTCTTGTGAGGTACATACCAAAAGGGGCGTTGTATTCTATAATAGGTCTGAGTGTTGACTAGAGGGGAACAATGACCTCTTTTTTTCTAGATGAAAAACCTTTTGTGATGAGGTGAGCCACGTAGAAGGATTTCCTGACCACTGTGGTGATGTGATACTGTCCACTTGTGTCCCAAGGTCTCATATCACACTTTCTGCATTAAGTAGACTACCACTTATGTTGTAGTTCATGGGTAGAGAGTTTTTACCAAAGGGGATGACGATACACTTTTTGGCATTGAGCTTCAGGCCATGGCTTTGACACCAGGCATCTCTCTCAGTGAGGCCCTTTTGTAGTATGCCCACATCATTAGGAGTTTCGGTTATGGGTCTTAGTTTGCAGTCATCTGCAAACTTTGTTAGCCAATGACCTTCTGTGTTAGCCTGTACTTCAGAGACATAGATACCAAACAGTAGAGGACCCAGGACTGAATCCCTGTGGTACTCTACATGTCAGTGGTCTGAAGTCAGATTTGGAGTCTGCTACTTTCACAGTGTGGGTTCTGTCCATGAGCCAGTTAGCAACCCATCTTGTGACATAAGGATTTATACCTAGTTTAGTGAGCTTATCTATAATTTTAGAGTGGGGGGTGGTGTTGAAAATCTTGGCGAGATCTAGATAAGCTGTGTGAACCACCTTACCCTCATCTATGGCTTTGGTAACTGCTTCAAAGAAGTCAATCAGGTTTAGGAGGCATGATCTGCCTTTTACAAACCCGAACTTGGTAGGGTCCAGAGTTTGGAGATTACCAATGTCTTTGTTTATGAGTTCCATGGCCTTGCAGACCAGGCTCGTCAGGCTAATGGGGCGGTAGTTCCCTGGATCCATCGTGGCTCCCCCTTTGTGGAGTGGGATAACTGTCACGGTGCGCCATTCAGTGGGCACAAAGCCTAAGATGAGGCTATGATTGTACATGGTACTTAGGTAGGGTGCCAGTTCATTCTGTAGTTCATGTAGAACACAGCCTGGGATATTGTCAGGTCCCATGGATGCTGTGTTCTTGGCGTTGGAGAGTGTGTTTTTTACCTATGTAGCCGTGATTACAGGAACTTTGCATTCTCCCGGTATAGAGATGGGCCCTCTAGGGGGTGAGAGGGGGGTAAAGTTAGCACTGAACCTATCTGCCAGGATGTTGGCAATATCAGTTGGTTCTGTATATTTAATGCCATTGTGCTGTAACTCAGAGCAGATCTGAGTGTTGCCATTGAGATTTTTGACATGGCTATAGAATGCTTTGTGGTTATCTTTAGAGTCAGTGGCAATTTTGTTTTTGTAACTAGCTTTGGAAGATTTTATGAGGGATCTCAACTTCTTACTGAGGTTGACCAGGGAGTTCCTCCAGTCGTGGGATTTTACTCTTTTGCAGCAGTTTCTTTCTTCTGTTGTATAGTTTGTTTATGGCAGAGGACCACCAGATTGGCTTCCTTTTTCTGGAGGGATAGCATCTTGGTTCTATTAGGGATAGCATGATCCATGCACTCGTGTAAGTGCTTATAAAGTGCATTTGTGTAGGATTCAGCAGTCATACCTCTATTGTCCGTCTGCATGGGTGTCATGAAGTTTGCCACTTCTGTCTTAAGAAGTGTGAAGTTGGCTTTGGAGAAGTTTTTTACGGTGGTTTCCCTAATTAGGGGTGGGATGTGGATGTCTAGGGTGATAAGCTTGTGGTCGGATCTGACCAACGAGGAATTGACCTCTGGTGTGGGACACTGGTTGCCCATGTTGGTAATGACTAGGTCTAGGATATTGCTGCCCCTGGTGGGGGTGTGAATAAGTTGATCCAAGGCATTTGAATTTGTGAATTCCAGAAAACGTTGAGTAAAAGAGTTGGTACATGAGTAGTTTTCCCAGTTAATGGTGGGGTAGTTGAAATCGCCCATTGTTAGAGTGTTGAGTTGTACCCTAATACTTTCCATTGTATCAAGAAATGAGGAGTGGGAATCCTGGGGCATGGTGGGGGGGTCTGTAGCAAGCTACAATTTGGATTGCGGTCTTGCCCAGATTTAGTTGCACTTGGATAATCTCGGATGCATTTTGCTGTGCAACTAGCCTGGAGGTGTGAATATCTTTAATGAATATGGACATGCCTCCACCTTTAGTGCTTTGTTCCGGGTTAGGTGGCCGAAAGGTGTGGTATGAATTATAGCCTGGTAATGCAGGGGTGCTCTCTGGAGCTTTGAACCAGGTCTCTGTCACTGCACAGATGTCGATGTTCTCCATTTTAAGGAGTGCCTCGAGTGAGTGCATTTTGAGGTTTAGACTTCTAGCATTGCATAGCATTACCCTCAGATTTTGCTTGCTTGTACCTGTTACGGTGATGAATTTGTCTTTGAACCTTGCCTGAAAAGGCACTTTAGGGGTGACAAGAGCCTTTGCCAGTATCCAGAATACCAAGGGCGACAGGTGCAGGCCGTCTCTGGCAAAGCATCGTGGTCCGTCGATCATGTCGTCCATACTCCAGTATACCTCTCAGAAGACCTACAGTATCTTACACTGTGTGATACTGGGGACCAGGAAGACACAGCCCTTTGGCTCAGTCTGAACCCACAGTAGAGACAGGTTTATGTGCCTGTCTGGGATGACAGAGACAGCCACAGAAGATACTTGATGCCCAGTGTCACACTCATCCTCTAATGAAGGTAAGGTGTGATATCTGTAAAAAAGGCATATGCAGTAGGATCTGTAGCATAGTCATAGGATAACATCTGTTAATTTTATATAAAACATAACAGTTGAAAGGTTGTGAATTAAATTCTACTACTACTGTAATTCAGCAAGCGTGCAGAGCTTTTGTCATCATTACCCAAGCTAGTTACATGGTGCAGGGTGAAACAGGAGCTGCAAGAACTCAGTGGCCAGGACTCCAAGGTCTCCAGTTTGATGCAGCAGCCTAGGTACTACTACTCTTACATCCATGAAAGGTCGATGGCCCTGCCAGTGTTGCCAACCCTACCCCACACTTGTTGCTATGTGGTAGCCTTCTCTGCCAGAGAGGCACACATCTGTTTCTGCAGTGGAGACTGAGGTGTGTGTGTGTGTGTGTGTGTGTGTGTGTGTGTGTGTGTGTGTGTGTGTGTGTGTGTGTGTGTGGCAGCATGTCTTGTTATGTGGGGACCATTGTACTCCCAGTAGCCATGGCCTGCAATGCATTGGGCATTGCATTGTGAGATGGGGACACTAAAAGCACATGGGATAAATGGGGAGATTGTCTAGATGTCTTTTTCTAGTGGGTGCATGCCTGTGGACAGCAAATGCAGTGCAACTTGCTGTGACTGCTTGGAGTTGTGCATTTTATAACATAGTCTGCTCAGCCTGTTGGTGATCGAACCCAATTATTGTATAGCTTGGGCCATGAATCTCCTTGTAGACTGCACACCATCTGATTATGTCACACACTGTAAGGTGCAGTCCACTGCAGGTAGTTTGCATGCAGAATGCAATTGCACACACATGCTGTTCTGTTGCAGGTTTGCATGACTAAGCCACACCAGCCCTAGACTTTTGACAGCTAATGGGGACAATGCAAATGTGGGGATACCAGAGCATAGCTGTTGTTGGGGCACTGAGGTGTTGCATGTCACCTCAGACACAGAAGTAGTATTGTTGTGTTGAGAAGATTAGTCTTGTTAGGTGTCCCTCCTCTGAGCTATGTCTCAGGCCCCTTATAGGTGGGCCAGAATTATCTGAGTAAGCTAATCCCAAGGATCCCTTTAGAGGAGCCCTTGCAGTGCCATAATTTAGGCTTCTCTGTGTAGTTACCATGCATAATATTATTACTTCTATTGGCCATGGCAGTCCTGCTTTATGACTGCTCATAAGTGTGAAACTGCTATTTAATTCCCACTCAGAAAGGTGTGCAGCAGCTGTGGACACACTGCTCCCTTGGCTAGTGTCCTGGCCATCTGCATCATGGACACAACACAGGGATCCAGCAGTGACCCTGTCAGTATCAGAAAGTACAGCCTGCCATTGTCTGGCTGTCCATGCCTTTAATCCCCACCTGTGCTGACATACATACATGGTATGGTGGAGTATCCTTTTACTATAAGTAGATGTCTGTTATCCCATGATGTATCCTTTATTTGCAACCCCCCATAAAGTAAGAACAGATCATTAATACTCAACTGAACTTTAAGTATGGCATTGTGATATGAAAACATGGCACAGTAGTGGCACACACCTCACCTGTATAAGGGGCCTTGACTTCCAGTCCACTATTATACCACTAATGAAGACCTCTGTCAAAGAGGCAGGCAGCAAGTTTTCACCTTCTGTTAAGAACCTAGCTGGGGTTGAAGAGGGTATTGCTATGGTCTGGGGCAATCTGCAGCCAAACCGCATTGTTTTTGACCCTCTGCAGCATGCCTGTTAACCTGTGCTGGTATTCAGTGACAGTTCTTCCAAACCTTTCCATTGAAAGACTGTCTGCTGTCACCTCTGCCTCTCCTCTTGGTTCCTACTACATTCCATCAGAAGGGAGGAGGGAGACATCTAGGAGGACCCGAGTTTCTTGGATGGTAGTATAAAGCTTCCTTTTCTTAGCAGCCACTACCACAAAACAGAAATCCATGTTTATGTTAGCTGTATTGCACAGCAGTACAGAGCATGCACATGTAAGGATATGCAAGGGCAAATCGGTATTGGCTCCCATTGTGGCTGTCCATATAGTATACTGCTGTGGGGCACACACAGAGACAGCAGCATGTCAATCTGTCAGAGACATGATGTACACTATATGCAATCTGGCATGCCAAGGGGTGTGCATCTTCTTGATGCCACTTTGTACAAGGACCTGCTAATTGGACCCCACAGCTTAACATTTGTTTAAAAACTGGAGCAAAATAAAAGATTATATAGTTGATGAAACAGCTTTTTCACATCCCCCACTATATACAATAGAAGTTACCCAACTAAAAGTTTGCCCTTCTACCATAGGCAAGACAAAGGTAAGAAAAAAAAAGAGGCCAGGTCAGAAAAATTACAAGATGAACAGAAAGCAAAGACTGGGGACACTCCGGTTCAAGGCACTAGAAGGAGCTAAGGTATTGGAAGGAAATAAACTAGAGAGGAAAAGGTAATAAGATTGTGATGAGGCCTAGAAGACATTTAGACTGCAAGAGAAAGGGATAGGGGAATCTTAAGTAAAAGACATGCTCTGGTAGAGTTTTTAGTTGAATCTAGATCAGAAGCTGCTGTTAAAAATGGGATAATTAGTAGGAGAAATAAAATATTGCATGATAACTATAAGAATGTTCTAGATCGGTTAGAAAAAAATGAGAAGCAAGACTGGAAAAGCAGTTTACAGGAGAACAATGGGAGGACCTATGCTGTGGCTTCCAAGTGCATAACAGAGCCTAGAAAGTTTAGGATATTTTCTTGTGTTTGCGTATTTTTATACCCCGAGCTGACTTCAAAGAATATTTCTTCCGGAAGATAGTAAATGTTGGATGTGTGATGGTGAAGAAAAGGGGTAACTGGGAACATGTGTTTTGGGAGTGTAATGAGTTGGTAGATTTTGAAAATTCCCAACAGAGAACTCTGTCAGAAATGTTGGGTGAGCAAATGGGTGTAACTAGGGAAATGATTCTTTTGAGCTGGGGCACAGGATCTGAATTGCTTAGTGAAAAAATTAGATGGCTCTGCTTACTGCTTGGTGTGATGGATTTGAAGTGTTCTTAAGACACTCAGTCTTGCTGGCTGGAATCTGCTAAAATTCAAAGTCTGGTTATATTTGCATTCACAGTCTGTTGCATACAGAAACTTGCAGAATATACACTGATGAGAGAATATACTTTGCAGCACTTGTCTTTAAGAGCAGTAACTAATAACTTTTATAATAAATCAAACTGGACAACGTTGCAGCTTAAAAGTACTGTTCCAACTTTACTTCTCATATAGTACAGATGATGTGAAAGATATAACATTTACCTTAGGACAAACGAGTCCCTACCATACCTCTAACATAACTGGATTTATACAGCTCTTTATATACAGTTTTAGTCCTGTAGAAACAATACTAAGCTTCCTTGTTTAACAATGTCTTGTAAGAGACCAGCTTTTCTGACAGTGTGAATATCCTGTCCTGATGTCCATGTAGAAAAACATATTTTTGAGGAAACACATTGTTCTGTATTCTATTTGGATCTGTGTATAAAAACATCTGTTCTTGTGCCAGTGCTGATAAGCATATCCTGTTTTTTATGCAGAAAAACATATTTGTGAGAAAACACATTGTCAGAGATCAGCTTTTCTGACAGTGTGAACATCCTGTATTTTATTTGGATCTTTGTATAAAAACATCTGTTCTTGTGCCATATCCTGTTTTTCAGTTTGTAAGGGAAAAATGTCCATTCTTTAAAAGCAGATTTTGTATTTTTGCTCTTGCATACATCCTGTTTTTAAGTCTGTAAGGGAAAAATGTCCATTCAGCAGATTCCTTTTCCAAGCCATGGTCATTTAGTATGACTGCTGATCACATATTACTAAACTCTGTTTCTGCATTTAAGCAAGCCTTTTCTTTCAGCATATTTACAACATAATTAATTTCATACTTATATTCATAAAATCTAACAATTCCCTCTGTTTTTAAACATACTCAAAACATTTTATATAGAAAACACATTAAGAAACAAACCTTTAGTTTGATACAACAAATCAAAATGCAATTTTACATAGTTAATACAATGATATTAAGTATTACTACCAAAACTGAATGTATTTAACAACTTTTTTCTTTTGCAGACCATTCTATGAAAATATTTTATCAGTTATGAGCTGTGTCTGTTTTAATTTTACTTGATTAATTTATTCTTTTGCAATCACAGAATTTAGTTTATGACTTAGAATTGTTTCATTAACTCTTTGCAACTGTTGAATAACTATGTGCTACTGCAAGCATTTATACACTACTGAAAATATACAGTTTCAATGTCATTTTAACCATAACATTGTGATCATGTCTTCGAACTGCCCATTAACATCTTGGTAAAGTACTGAACTGGGCTTAGATAATAAATATTTGAAAGCAATTATTTTACTGGGGTAAAACCAGTGATATTACAACTTGACAAATTACTTTTGAACTTATTACGATGTATCCTGTACAGTATGTATTTACACAGACTGTTTGCTATTTATGCATTTTAATCTAGTAGGTACCCTGGACCCATTGTTTTCTTTAAATATGTTTTTTTCACACATATTCATTACTAGACATTAATTTCATTTGTACTGAATTTTTCTGCATTTGTACATACAAAGACTATCATTTGTACTGAACTTTTCTACATTTGTACATACAAAGACTGTAAAGTACATTTAGTCTAATCTTACAAATTTAATAACATTAATATTGAGCAAAATCTTGGAAAATGTTTATGTCTCTTTAGAAATATCTAGTGGAATTGATACCATATCCATATGTCCTGTTATTTTAAACTACATACTCAGCAATTAGAAACATTGATGCTTTTTTTATACCAACATTGTTTTGCCAAAAACATATTAAAAATAGTGACCAATCTTGTTCAATTTTTTTACATATCTTTACTCTCTTTTGTATAGCTGTAATCAATTTTAAGCCATCTCTTGTTTTTTTAAACTATCTCTTGTATAGCTTTACAGTTTAACAGGTTGTAAATACAATTTAATTCTAAACAATATAATAATAACCATTATGATAGCTATTAACAACTTGTAAAATATCTTATCCTGTCAGGTTTAATCCAGTTTATCAGTATTTCTAATACACTAATACCTGTTTTTCCCCCATAAAAGAGTATTGTCAAGAAGGAATTGGATATTTTTTCCTGTAGCTTTATTTTAGACCCTTGTTGTTTATTTTTTCTGTAGCTTTATTTCAGACCCTTGTTGTTTATTTTTTCTGTAGCTTTATTTCAGACCCTTGTTGTTTATTTTTTCTGTAGCTTTATTTCAGACCCTTGTGCAGTACTGCGTATACAGTCAGTGTAAAACTGAGAAACTGCCCCTCCCCCTGTAGTACTTCAGCACTGTTTTCCTGCCCTATGCTGTGAGAATAGAATGTATGTCAGCCCAACACTTTGGTTATACATTTATTTTATTAGGTTACTAAATAAGGCTTTCACTGTATATTACCTCTAGTAGGTATTTACACCCTCCTGCACAATTGATTTGAACTGTATATATACTATAGCCCATTTGCTGGCTGTACTTGATGCAACTGAGGTTTTTTTTTTTTTTTCCTTTTAACATTTACTTGCAAATAGATTATCAGTGACATCTATGCACAATTGTGACATTTTATGACAATTGCTAAATAGTGTTGCCTGTAAACATTTTAACAATTATGTTTTAATAACAATGATGCTTTAGAAAAACTCAAGCTACTTGTCTGGCAATCAGTCTTGTTGTTTATCTTATCTTTCCAGCATTTCCTGTAACTATTCATTCAGTCTAGGAAGGTCTGAGCTCACATTTCATACTCTATAAACTATAATTAATTCTTTTGGCATATTTCCTTTAATGTGATTGTGATTTGCATAACTATGCATTTATACAACATAAATAGACATTATTTTACAATTACCTTACATGGATTTCAGTATTTTTTATTTATTTATCTATTTAACTGTCCTGCCATTAATTTTACAAAAAACTGTTTGAATAATACCATCTGCGATTTTCTTTTTAAAATTCAGAACTTTAACTGTTTGGTGTTACTATATAATTATAAACAAATTGTAAAAAACAAAATAGATATTAGTTCAACCAACACATTTATATTTATATTATTTATATTTGTTGTTGTCTGCCTGTTATTCTTGTGTATTGTAACAGATGTACTCTAGATGAAAAGAACACACATGCATGTCTGTCTTGTATCTGTATATCTTTATACAAGCATGTCAGTCTTGTGACTTTAAATCTTTATTCTTATTAACTATTTTTATTTAATTTATATATTATAATACACTAGAACAGTTTTGTTTACCTTTTGACTATGCTAATGAATGGCAGTCATATGCTTTACTTTACTGTAGTACTGATAGATGTCTTGCTTTAACTGAATGAAAGTAAAACATGTAAGAATGATTTGTCCAGACATCAGATCCTACCATCCTACCATGTATGTTTAACCATTTTCAAAACATAAACATATTATAAAATATATTTCTTTTGCACAGATTAACTGTGTATGCAGGAAGTTCCCAGTCTCTGTCAGTTCAGCTAATTTATTTTCTTTATCCTGCAACTGCTGTTGAAGAATTTCCTTATAGTCTGCTTGATATGTCTCAGGAGCCTGTTCTGCTGAATCTGAAACTCCTAAGCACTTTTGAAAAGATGTATGTATAACTTGTCTAAGCTTCCTGAACTCATTATGTCTGTCTTTTAGAAGTTTACTACATTCCTTTGTAACAAAATGTACTAGGGGTTCTATCAGTAACTGATTTGACTCACATGTGGTGACAGGATATAACTGTTCAATATCAGAATGTAATGGAAACACTTTACCCTTAGTTAATTCTTCAGATCTGTCTTTACAGTCTATTTTTTTAGCAATATGATGCAATATTATTTTATGGTATAATACACAAAATGCAGTTTTTGTTGAAGCACACACTAAACATTTGCCATTTTTCACATGGTTTTCTTTGAGATACCAGTCAAATATTGTAATACATTTGCATAATGCCTTACCATCAACCTGCCCTAATAAGGTTTTACATTTACTAATGTGCTGTGTATACCAACATAGCAATTTACTAAAGTTTGGTTTACTCCTGCATGAATTATAAATAATATCCATACTATCTAATAAAAAAACTGTCTAAGAATATACAAACTATGTAAGAATGTACAAACTCTCTTAAGAATATACAAACTGTTTAACATCATCCACACTAAATATGTGACACAGAAAAAAGTCTTACCAGTTAGCAAGAAAACAGGTGATCAAGCTGTTATTGCAGATGGCTAGAAATTTTCAGAGTCACTTGAGAAGCTGGTGAAGCACAACAGGCAGCGGACTACTGTGCTAGTGGACATTCACCTTTTCTTGAAGAATTTATGGCACTGCAAATTTCTTGAACTAGTCTCACTCCGGATTGTAGACGTCTAAAAAACTTTACTACTGCAAGCTGCATAAACTGGAATACTTCTGTTTAGGATTTACACATACATACAAATGTTAGTTACTGCAATTTGACTGAAGTGACCCTCTGCAGGGCTTACCATCACTCCTCCTGTGTTTGAATGCAGATTGTAGGTTCAAATGCAGGCTAGCTTGCCATTGAAAAAAATTATATGGCTCTTACTTGCTGCTTGCTGGAGCTTACTTGCTGTTGGATGGATCTGAAATGTTCTTAAGACACTCAGTCTTGCTGGCTGGATTCTGCTAAAATTCAAAGTCTGGTTATATTTGCATTCACAGTCTGTTGCATACAGAAACTTGCAGAATATACACTGATGAGAGAATATACTTTGCAGCACTTGTCTTTAAGAGCAGTAACCAATAACTTTTATAATAAATCAAACTGGACAACGTTGCAGCTTAAAAGTACTGTTCCAACTTTACTTCTCATATAGTACAGATGATGTGAGAGATATAACATGTACCTTAGGACAAATGAGTCCCTACCATACCTCTAACATAACTGGATTTATACAGCTCTTTATATACAGTTTTAGTCCTGTAGAAATAATACTAAGCTTCCTTGTTTAACAATGGGACCAGCTTTTCTGACAGTGTGAATATCCTGTAACAGTGTCCTGATGTCCATGTAGAAAAACATATTTTTGAGGAAACACATTGTTCTGTATTCTATTTGGATCTGTGTATAAAAACATCTGTTCTTGTGCCAATGCTGATAAGCATATCCTGTTTTTTATACAGAAAAACATATTTTTGAGAAAACACATTGTCAGAGATCAGCTTTTCTGACAGTGTGAACATCCTGTATTTTATTTGGATCTTTGTATAAAAACATCTGTTCTTGTGCCATATCCTGTTTTTCAGTTTGTAAGGGAAAAATGTCCATTCTTTAAAAGCAGATTTTGTATTTTTGCTCTTGCATACATCCTGTTTTTAAGTCTGTAAGGGAAAAATGTCCATTCTTTAAAAGCAGATTTTGTATTTTTGCTCTTGCATACATCTTGTTTTTAAGTCTGTAAGGGAAAAATGTCCATTCAGCAGATTCCTTTTCCAAGCCATAGTCATTTAGTATGACTGCTGATCACATATTACTAAACTCTGTTTCTGCATTTAAGCAAGTCTTTTCTTTCAGCTTATTTACAACATAATTCATTTCAGACTTATATTCATAAAATCTAACACTTAGATCTAGTAAGCCCTTAAGTTAAATTCTGTTTGCTGCCAAAAAAGCAATTATTAGAAATTGGAAATCATAGTGTAAAACAGCTGTATTTGATGTGTCAAATATTATAAAAGAAATAAAAGCACAAGAAACAAGACCTTTACAAAAGGGAAGGAGCAAATTATGTGGAAATAAATGGAAATTGTGGGAGAACTACATGCAGAATAATGTTCAAGAGGAGGAGGAAGAGTGAGATTTAAGGGTGGTAGGAATTCTGCAGTTTATGTAATGTACTGCTTATTGTTACAAGGAAAGAAAGATATATGATGTAAAATGTATGTAAATGGAAGATGTTCATATGATTTTGTTTCTTTTCTGTTAATATATGTTTGCCTGTGTCTTAAGTGATAATTTAATAAAGGTGTTTAAAAAAAGAATGAAATCTGTCCTCCCTGGTAACCAAACTGTATGTTGATAAGTTAACACCATCACAGTTTGTGGGTGCAACTGCAGCACCCCTCAAATACTTGATCTGGAAGAGTCGTCTTAGTGGCCGTAACATCTTCCAGGAGAATATTTGAATTACAGGTGCTTATGTGCAGGCAACCTTTCTCATCTTCCACAAGGTTAGGGTCACCTTCTGTACCAGCACCACCTTCATGCCCAAGGTGGTATCAGAAGTCTCTAAACCAGGCTGTTAACCTCCTGATGTTCTACCATACGCCACAGAGCAAAGGGTAAAGATTGTTTATACTTTGAATATGCATTGGCAACTAAGATATTTACTTAAAAATATGAGAGAGAGAGAGAGGAACAGATGAGTTGTTCATAGCCTTTAACTCTCTCAGAATGTATTATCTCCAAATGGATAGCTCACTGTTTCTTCTCCTGTTACATGTTCAGTGGCAAAAATGCATCAGGGTGTATAAGAGCACACTATAAAAGCAATAGCATTCACAGTGGCCTTCCTTAGAGGAGTCTGCATCCAGACCATCTTGGAAGCAGGTACTTGGTCTTCTCTTCATATCTTTTACAAGCAGTACAATTTGGAAATTAATGCCATGGTTATCCTGCAGGAGCTGTTACAGCCCATGCCATCTTAGACACGGACAGTCTGTAGTTCGTAAGCTTTGAAAATCTTCCTAAAAGTTCACAGTACTGCAAAAGTAATCAGTGTGATGAGCATAGTTCAGCTGTTTAGACTTTTACTATGTTTATAGATATTTGCGTACATTCAGTGATGCACTGATATTTCTGCATTTCTCTTTCCTATTACCATGTTAGAGTCAGACTGGGTACTCACTCACCTCTTTATATCATCTTCCCTGAACCATAAAAAACCTCCTCCCTCAGGTTTGATTCGTACATTCAGAAGAGAGCTTTGGAGGTTCTTGTAGTTGGGAGTGCTCCTTAGGGGCATATACCACTTGGGTGGCTAGTGCTCTGGCTTTTGCCATACCCCTGCAGATTACAAGGGCAAGAAAGAACTAAAGATGGTGTGGTCAAATGGTCTCCTTCCATATTACTCTTACAGTGTTCTTTCCATTTGGGATTCCCTGCCTAGCGTTGCCCATCTGGCCAGTATACCAAAGCCTTAAAGTTGCTATAAGGTACATCATATGTCACACATATGCTCCTCATGTAGTGTAGGTCATAAAGGTGACTCCAGACATACAGTCCTCAGAACATCTTTGCCGCCAGTTCTAATGCCATCTCTTGATCATTGATCTGAATGCCAATGTTCCATTGCTGGTGTCCGAGCCATTGCAGATAAGTGCCTATTGCGGTTTCGATTCTACTTGTCTTTGTGGTTGCATGTGGGGTTTCATGTCATCCAGGAAGGGTAAATGTCAGTGTGGGAGACAAATTCCCCATAAAGACTGCAACAAACAGTGTTTGTTTTGCCTTGGTGCCTCACGTGATTATGTCAGGCTTTTTTGTACCAAAAACTTTGCATAGTAGACTTTCTTCTTTGATGCTGTATATTGATAATCAGTGACTTAAGTTTCTTGCAAAAGATACTATGGAGGGAACTTCCTGCCCTGAGGGACAGCCATCAGGGAAGAAGGGTAAGAAGCATACGCCTGAATCTTCCACTGTCCAGCCTCCATGGACAGTTCTCCTGAAGTGAGTGAATGCCCGGAGGTTTGCCCAGCTTTGTTGTCGGATTCCTCTGCCATGACAGATTGGATGCCGGCAAGGATCTGGCTTTAAGCACGTCAGAGGAAACCTTGCAGACATCCGTTTTAGATGCTCAGGGTGAACCATGGTTGATCATTTCTGAAGGGCCAAGTAGTATTCCTCAGATTTTAGTCAGAAAAGAAGTTTCTACTGCTGTTATTGAATGCCATGCTGGATCAGAGCCTTCAGAGTTTTACACGGCAGACATCCCATTAAAGAAAAATCAAGAAAACTAAACATGTTTCTCCTGCCTCTAGGGATCCACAGAATGAGTAGCAGACCTTCACTTAGGATTTGTTTAATGCTTTTATGACATTGAAATCTCTTCAGGGAGGTTTCTGTTCCAGCTCCCCTTTGGTCCTCTACTCCACTTAAAAGATCCAGGACCAGGATTCCTCTGAGGAGGAGTTCTGTTATGATGAGGAATCCCTTGCTTACTCTTCCAGATTCCTTCTCCTTTGGACTGTGGGTCAGAGGAAGAGGAAGCTACCAGTCTTGATACTCCCTTTGAAGAGATTTCTTTTGAGGACACTATCTCCATGTTGATGGAATTGTTTTAATGGGATTGTCTTCAGGTTTCTGAAATCTACAAGTGGTGTTATGAGTTACTGCAGATGAAGTCTCCTAAACCTTCTGCTGTTTCTTCTGTTTTAGCTGCTTTCTTGGATGCATTTTCCAATGCCTCTAAAACTCTTGATTCACAGTCCCCTGTCCCCCAAGAAACCTGAAAGGTTTTATAGGGTGCTTGAGGACGGCTAACTTTTTGTAGAGGTGTCCTGCTGCTAACCTCTCAGTGGTGTCTGTAGCCTCAGACAAGCCCTCACAATTGCTTCCTTTGCCCAAGTTACTGCCTTCTGATAAAGACAGCAGAACCATGGAAAGGCTAGTTAAGAAGGTTTATACCTCGGCTACCTTGTCTTTTAGGGCTGTTAGTATCAGACCCCATATGTCCAGGTATGTCTTGGCTCTTCTTTCTCAGGCTTGTCAGGTTTTTTTTCTGATCTTCCAGACTCTGAGGATAAAACTACTACTGTTTCTCTGTTAGGGACTTCCTCACAGGTGGTTCACCATTCCATCAAGTGTAGTTATGATGCAGCAAATGCTTCTTCACGGGCTACTGCTGCTTTTGGGTCAGGAGGTTTTCTTAGCTTTGGCGTCAACCATTGCCTGACTATATCAAAGCTAAGTTGATGGATGCCTTCCTTGATAATAAACATTTGTTTGGGGAAGCTGCTTTTGATTTGTATGAAGGCTGCCAACCCAACTAGCTAGAATTTTGTAAATAATTCTATGTAATTGTAAATATTAATATGATCCATAGGCTTGTCAAACTATATTATGTGTGTTAAACTGCATGTTATGTGCTGAGCTTCAAAAATTTAACCACAGTGCACCCTCCTGAAAAACAGCAGAAATGTATATGAACTATATGCCTATGCAAAAGTATGTTTTCATGGTAGAAGTTGGAATATACAGGGTTAACTTGCAAAACTCTAAGAAAACAAGTTGACAAGTAGAGTTTTATGATGATGTTTACCACAGCTAGAAGACAGAATGTCTACAGCTATAGTTTCTTTCTGTTGTCTCCTTTTTTTTCAATAATAGTTCTTTATTATTTTCACTTGTTAATACAAACATTTAACAGAGAAATACAGAGGTAATATCCAGACAAATCTTCTATCAACATTCTAGCAACATATATACAATATTTACATGAATGCTTCCACAATTAAAATAACATACATTCAAAGAATTTACATCTACAAAGATAGGTTCTTATAATAATATATCCTAATGGGGTTAGACATTATATTTATAAATAGCAATGGAGTTTTCTATGATCGATGCATTAAGCTAATATAAGACGGAAATAATTACTAGGTTTAAAATGTAAAAGTGTTAATTGCTTTACGACTTCCAGTTTCAGGCAAGCTTCTAGGAGTTAAGTGTCAGCTTCTAAGAGATAAGCATTTTTCATATAGATATGTTAAATTCTATTGGTATCTGTTTAGCCTGGGTACTAGATGCAGGTGTCAAATAGTGATGTCATCTAGCTAACCCAGCAGTAATGTGTATTATTAATTTAAGAACAAGTTCAGAGAGAAAGTCAATGCATTTTGTATTTGTTTCTGGATCTGAACACATCCATCTTTTAGCACTTCTCATGTGTATTTGCCTCAGTCTGTAAGTAAGACGTAGATCATAGTATCTCTCTTAGAGATAGATAGGAAGGTAGTAATATCAGTCTAGATGTTTTCTGTATTTATGTGAGACTGTCCTGCAGTGTTGTTGTAAAGTATTTCCTGTGATTCTGAACTCTGTTGTCATTGTGTTTGGTTACTGAGTATTGTCTTGTTCTGTTATTTATGGTTAAATATATTTAAACCTTTTAATTTTGGCTGGTTTTGATTAGAGATATTTAAGCTCTGTATTTGGTAATACTGTACAGGCCACTCTTAAATAGCCTTAAAGTCTTGGACACACTTACAATTTGGATAATAGTAACATTACACAGTAGAATTGTTCACCCT
The DNA here is from genome assembly GCF_019279795.1 of Protopterus annectens. Lineage (NCBI taxonomy): Eukaryota > Metazoa > Chordata > Ceratodontiformes > Protopteridae > Protopterus > Protopterus annectens. Next base: position 769,677,445 of record NC_056745.1, on the reverse strand, counting down.
TTGTAAGGGCCTTAGAGTAGCTGATAAGGGTGGTTGGTGGCAGATGCTACTACCGTATAGTCTGGGCAGAAGGAGGCATAGCTAGAGAACCTGTGCCAGCCTTCCCCAGGAGGGTCTGTGTGTTTGTATATAAATCAAATCTCCAAGTGTGTGTGTGTCAGCTATTTGGGCCAGGGACACAAAACAATGGTTGGACAGAGAAGGTGCTGGAGGTTTTGGCTTGACCATTCGGCTGAGATCTGAAACCCTACAGCTGTGCCAGTGGGTAGTCTTATTGGGGATGTGGAGAAAGAGGGAGAAACCAGCCCCAGTCTGACTGTGAGCTCTCTGTGCTCTTAAGGGAAATTCTACTTTACTGTGTGTGTGTGTACTTGTCATCCTCCCAATGTGCACGTCCCTCACTGGTGTTAGTGGTGAGGATTGAGGTTCTTCATTACTGGGCCAGTGCAGAAGCGTCACATATTAATTGGTGGCTCTTGAAAACTCAGTCTAGTTTTTCAAGTGGCCCTTGAGAAACTTTGCGAAACTTTGCTTGAGAGGATTGAGCCTATCTGGGAATATCTTACCCTATTCCCTGTCTTGAGAGCCCATCTGCATTGACATTGCTAACCCCACTGCAGTGCTGCACTGTCATATCATATGCTTGCAACCCTAAGCTCCACCTTAGCAACTTGGCATTTTGCTGGCTGGCTTGAAGTAACCATGTTATGGGGTTGTGATCTGTAACTACTGTGAATTTTCTTCCATACAGATAAGACTGAAGTTTCTGCAGTGCCCACACTATAGCTAGACATTTCTTTTCTGCAGCTGCATAGCATTCCTCCTTGGGTTGTTGCTTGCGACTGAGATAAACCACTCGGTGCTCTTCTTCCTCTGAAGAAATCTGGCTAAGTACAGCCCCCACCCCATGGCATACACCAGCACAACAACTTCTTTGCTATATTCTGGACTGACTAACACCGGGGGTCCTCCCAAACCTCCTTTAAGTTTCTGGAATGCCTGCTCACATGCTGGGGTCCACACTACCTTATCTGGACTATTTTTCCTTGTCAGGTATGTGAGGGGAGTAGCTATGGGTACTATAACTGGGGAAAACCTTTCTGTAGTACCCTGCTGTCCCTAAAAATGCCCTCACCTGCTTTTTGGTAACCGGTGCAGGCCATGCTTGAATGGCTTCCACTTTGGCAGGTTCTGGCCTGATCTTCCCACTTCCCACTCTATGTCCTAGGTAAGATACCTCTACCATACCCACCTGACATTTGCTGGGCTTAATGGTCAACCTTGCCCTCTCTAGCCTGCCCAGCTCCTCCCTGACATGCTGAAGGTGCTCTTGCCAGGAATGGCTGTAGATGTCAATATTATCTAGGTAAGCAAGGGCAAAATCTCCTGCTCATGCTAGGATATGATCTACCAGCCTCTGGAAAGTCACTGGGGATTTTTTCATCTCAAACTTCATCTTTGTGAACTCATACAAGCCAAAAGGAGTCACAAAGGCTGACTTCTCTCTAGCACTGGGAGTCAAGGGCAGCAGACACTAACCCTTGTTAAGATCAGTGGTGGTAAGATACCTAGCCCCACCCAGCTGCTCTAGAGCTTCATCTGTCCTAGGCATGGGGTAAACTTATGACTCTGTGTGACTATTTAATTTCCTGTAGTCCACACAGAACCCGGTGCTGCCATCCTTCTTTGGTACCAGCACCACTGGGGAGCCCCAGGGACTGCTGGACTCCTGAATTACCCGTAGTTCCAACATTTCCTTTATCTTCTCCCTCAGAGTCGGTTTGACTCTCTCATGCACCGTATAAGGGTCTGCTTAATAGGCCTTTGGGGTCCTGTTTCCACATGGTGCTGCACCAGGTGGGTGCACCCTGGTTTCCAGGTGAGCATGTCCCCAAACTCCTGTAACACTGCTCAGATTTCTGGAGTCTGGGTAGGAAATAGTTGCTGGGACATTGCTACCCCTTCCACCCACTGAGGTGTCAGTCTGAGCCTCACTGAGGGGATCAGTCACCAGATCTTCTTCAGACGACTCCTACAATCCATTGCAAATACACAGCACAAGGGCCTCCCTATCATGGTAAGGCTTCATCATGTTAGCATGGTACAATTTGTGCCCCTGCCTAACAGTTCTACCATGTAGTTAACATCACTGACCTTCCTTTCCACCTTGTAGGGTCACTCCCAAGCTGCATGCAGTTTGTTGTGTCTGACAGGAATGAGAACCATTACCTGCTGTCCTACAGCATACTCTCTAGCTTGAGCATTCCTGTCACACCAGACCTTTTTCTGCTGTTGGGCTTCTGCCAGGTTCTCTTGGGCCAAGCCCATGAGTTCCCTGAGCCTTGTCCTGAGGTTTAGGACATATGCCACAACAGACTCCTTGTGGGATTCATACTCACCCTCCCACTCATCTCGAATTAAATCTAGAGCCCCCCTCACACTATGCCCATACAGCAGCTCAAAGGGTGAAAAACCTGTGGATTCCTGGGGAACCTGTCTGTAAGCAAACAGATGGAGCAAATATTTGCCCCAGTCCCTCTTAAACTGGTCTGCAAATGCCCATAGCATTGTCTTGAGTGTAGAGTTTAACCTGTCAACAAGACCAGTAGTCTGGAGATGGTAGGGGGTGGTCTTTAGGTGCTTCACCCCACAGTACTTCCACAGACAAGCCAGCAGGTCTGACATGAAACTGGCATCTCTGTCAGTCAGTATTTCTTTTGGAAAACCTACCCTGCTGAAAATCTCTAATAAAGCATTTGCCACCTTGTCTTCCTCAATGGAGGACAGAGCCACTGCCTTAGGGTAACTGGTAGCATAATCTACTACCACTAGGATATACTTTTTCCATGTGGAACTTGGGGTATTCAGAAGCCCTACAATATCCATAGCTACCCTCTGAAATGGCTCTTCAATCACAAGCAAAGGCATCAAAGGAGCTTTCACCTTGTCTCCTGCCTTGCCTACCTTTTGGCAGTGCTCACAGGTCCTGCGGTACCCCGTTACATCTCTGGAAATCCCAGACCAATAGAAGTTCTGCATAATATGTCACTTTGTACATTTTATGCCCATGTGACCTGCAAAGGGAATATCATGGGCTATGGCTAGAATAGGATGTGTACCTGGAGTAGTGGCTTCTCCTGCTTCTGACAGACCCTGTTGGGGCAGTCTGGGCTGCCCACCATGGGTTCCCTTAGACCCATGAGGAGCACTGGGTGTCCCTTTCCTGTGCAGTGATGCCCTGCTTGCTAGGTATAGGTCTCCATTCTTCCCCAACTCATCTGAAGTAGCACATTGTCTATTAGCTAACCAGATCCTCATAGCCTCAGACAAAGTGCTAAGGGCTTGTTCCCTCACTAAAAGGTCTGCCAGCCCTTCAGAAGTGGTGACCTGACATCCACTCGCCCATCCATTAAAATAAGTGCTTAGTTCAGCAACATATTCACACACACTTTCATCTGCCTTGCATCTATGCTCACAGAACATGTTCCTCTAAGCTTCAGGTGTTAGTTTAAAACATTCTAGCATACAGTTTTTTACAACATTATAAACAACATTATAATTTAAACAGTCATTATCAGACAGTTTGAACTTTACAGTTACAGCTTTACCATGGAGTAAGGTGGTCAGGAACTGTGTACCCACAGCCCTTGGTCAACATCATACTGTTTACATACCCTCACAAACATGTGAATGAAACTATCAAAATTATCTCCGTCTGTAAATTGTGGAAGAAATTTACTGACCTTTGTTGCATCTGGGGTTCGGTTTCTCCCTTCCCCATTATCTGTTTGACTCTGTTGAAGAGTCAGCATCTCCTTTTCATGTTGCCTCTGCCTCTCCTTCTCCTCAGCTTCCAGGCATAGCAGTTTCTCATTTTCCACATTCTGTAGATGCCTCAGTCTCTCTGCTGCTTCCATTTCCAAATGCTTGGCCTCCAGCTCAAGTCTCTTTAACCTCTGATGGATTTTTAAGTCATCTGTAGAAAGGTTGAGCTGTCCATTTTCTGAGAGTCATACATCTCCACAGCCAATCAGATAATCCTCCTGATTGCTATTCCATGATGCAGCTGTAGAGCTGTGACTAATGCTCCACTGTTGTCTGCTTTAATCAGGTTGGCATGCACCAGTCCTTTAGCCTGGCGCATCTCAGTCAGCTGGCTACTTGTCAGCTTGCCATACTCCTCTGCTGACATGCTTACCTGCTCTCCCTGACTAACTACGGTAACAAAAGAAATAAAACAATTGTGATATGAGCTCTGAATATTCACTGTGTGGCTGATTTCGAGTAGAAAACAAGTTCAGCGATCACTGTACACAGGCTACAGGAATTCAATATCCACACCACTACAAGCCAATTAATATGTGATGTGCCTATCTCACCACTATCAACCAATTAATATGTGATGTGGCTATCTCATCACTATCAACCAATTAATATGTGATGTGGCTATTTCACCACTATCAGTCAATTAATATGTGATGCCCCTGCACTGCCCCAGTAATCAAGGAGCCTCAGTCTTCACCACTAACACCACTGAGGGACATGCACTTTGGGAGGATGACAAGTACACACACAGTAAAGTACAATTTCCCTTAAGAGCACACAGAGATCACAGTCAGTCTGGGGCTGGTTTCTCCTTCTTTTTCCAGTTCCCCAATAAGACTCCCCACTAGCACAGTTATAGGGTTCAGATCTCAGCCGAGTGGTAAAGCCAAAACCTCCAGTACCCTCTCTGTCCAACCAGTGCTTTGTGCCCCTGCCCAAGTAGCTGACACACACACACATACTTTGAAATTTGATGTATATACAAACACACAGACACTCTTGGGGAAGGCTGGCACAGGATGTCCTTCAAGAATGCAACTGCAGTCCTGACATATGGGTTGTCCTGCCTCAGGCAGCCCTTCGGTCGGCCGGATTCCAAAGTCTGGGTCCAGCGTCGGCAGATGTCGCCTCTTCCCCGACGTCAGAGCGGCTGGGGTATAAAAGCATCAGCCGACGCCATCTTCTTCAGTCTTTCTTGCCGCGCGGTGCCCGAAGCAGAAGCAGTTCGCAAGTGCCGGTCGGCCAGCTCCTGTGTTTTCAGATACTGAAGTCATCAAAAAGCTAAGTACCCCATTGGGGAACCTTTTCTTGCCTCAGCCGATGTCAGATAAAACTGCAAAAGTTAATAATTGCTTGTCTTGTGGTAAACAAATACCTCATAAGGACTTCCATTCTTACTGCCTTCCCTGCCTCGGCCCAGACCACGACGTCTCGGCCTGTGCTGCCTGTGCTTGCTTCAATAAGCGCACACTTAGGCGCCGGGCAGAATTTGCTGAAGACTTTTATTGGGAAAATTTCTCCTATATCATGCAGTCGGAACTGCCGACAGCACATATTTCCAAAAAACGGATGGACAGGGACCGACATTCGCGGCCTGCGACTTCCACCAACACCACGCTAAAGCCTACCGCGAGTGCATCGGTCTCTTCGGAGGCGGTAATTCAACCGCTCCAGGCCGACAACACCGCTTTACCGCACACTTCAGTCCCGGAGGCTACCCTGGTGCCGGTTGTTGATTTTCCTCCTGAAACCGAAGCCCAAGATTTGCCTGACACCATACAGGTGGACAAAGTTACTCCAGCACGTGAGGCAGCTAGGCCTCCTGTGTCTATGTCCATCAAGGCCTACACACGTGCTAAGGCTGCCAGCCAGGCTAAGTCTCACCCTCCTAAATCTTTTTCACAGGGTCCCACTTCTGATAAACAGATCATGACTTTAGCTGCAGATCTAATTTCTTTAATCAGGGGCTCTCAGGCTCATCCAGACAGAGGTTCTCAGCCGCCTTCAGACAAAAGGCCTAGGGTTGAGCAGGCAGATACCCTTTCCTCAGATGAAGCCTCTGGTGAGTCAGGCCATTCAGATTACCAGGAAGAATTCTTCACGGCCTACGAGGATTCTGATGCTGATGAATCCATTCCCTCTGCCTCTCCTCCTGAGAATATTTCTTTCGGGGAAATTCTCCACTCCATGAGAGAGCATTTTCAGTGGCAGGGCCAGGATTTCTCCGACTCCAGTAAAAGGCTTCGGACTTTCCTTAAGTTACCCCAGCACAGGCCTTTAGCTATACCCCCAGTGTTAGATGTATTGGATGATGTGTACTCAGACTCCAGTACTTCTCCTGATTCTCTTCCTCCTGCTCCTGTCAAGCCAGACAGATATTACAGGGTTCCTGAAACTCATAAACATCTCTTTAAGGCCCACTCTGTTGATCTAGAAACTATTTCTCAGGGGCCCAAAGGAGTGGCCACTTCCATGGCCAAAAATCCTTTGCCCGCAGACAGGGAATCTAGGTCCCTGGAGAGGTGGGGTAAAAAAGCTTATACCTCAACCACTCTTGCCATGAGGGCACTTAACTGTCTTTTTCATATGTTTCAGTATCAGGATTTCTTGCTGGATGATTTGCAGAAAAAGTTAGCCTCTCCTGAGCCTTTAGATAGAAAGGCTTTGCAGGATTTGGTTCATAATACTCAGCAGGTTAGCAGTCATTTTCTTCAGTGTGGTTATGATGCATTGGAAGCTTCATGTAGGGCAGCTATGACAGGGGCCGTCATACGTAGACATGCTTGGTTGAAAGAACAGACATTGCCAGATCATGTTAAAGTAAAGCTTCTAGATTCACCTCTGGAAAAACACAAGCTATTTGGTGATAATGCACAGGGTGTGTTGAAATCAATTGAGGAAAAGGCTAAATCAGTACAAACAGTCAAATATTTCCTCCAGGTTCAGCCACCAAGGTTCAGCAGGAATTGACCTTCAAAGAATTGGTCCTTTCTAGACACTGACAAGTTCCAAAGGGGAAAAAGCAGGCGTGCTCGAGGTAGAGGGCAATACCGAGGCTCCTACAGGGGCCGCCAATGGCAACCAACTAATCAGAGAAGTGGCGCAGGGACTTCTATTGCTCCACAGGGACAATCCCAATGACTTGACTTTGACACCGCCGACCAAGGCTCAAAGAGAAGCACCTTTAGGCGGAAAATTATCTTTATTTTCAAAAAATTGGCACGTTTTTACAAAGGACAAATGGATTTTGGACATAATAGACAAAGGTTACAGGTTCCACTTCCATACCTTAACAACAAGACAAGGCATGCCAAACCTGCCACAAAATCAAAGGGCAGAGGCACTCATACAAGTTTCAAAGCTGCTACAAATCAAAGCAATGGAAAAGGTTCCTCCTCAGGAACAAGGCCAGGGATTCTACTCAAGACTGTTCCTTGTTCCAAGAAAAGAAAAGCAATGGAGACCTATACTGGACTTGTCCACTCTAAACAATTTTCTCATTGTGCCAAAATTCAAAATGCTGACGTTACAGCAACTTCTTCCCATGCTGGGCAAGGGGTCTTGGCTGGTTACTCTGGACCTCAAGGAGGCATACCTGCATGTCCCAATCAGACACAGCTGCAGAAGATACCTCGGATTTCTTGCAGGGTCAGAGCATTATCAATTCTCAGCATTGCCTTTTGGCTTATCTACTGCGCCCAGAGTATTCACGAAATGCCTGGCATCAGTAATTGCACATTGCAGACATCAGGGGATACAAATATACCCTTACCTGGACAACTGCCTTATACAAGCGGACAACAAGCAAGCCTTGATAAGAAACTTGGACTATGTCATTCACTTACTACAGGCTTTGGGATACACAGTCAACATTCAAAAATCAAGACTACTGCCATCCCAACAAATAATTTTTCTAGGAGCCAAACTGGACACAAACTCACAAATGGCTTTTCTCACAGAAAAAAAACCAGAACAATTACCAGATTACTTCAAAAGCCTAGCAAAGCACACCCAGACGACTGCAAGGAAAATCCTGCAGGCCCTGGGTTTCATGGCATCTTGCATTCTTCTGATTTCACTAGCAAGACTACACATTAGAAAACTACAATGGAACCTAAAAAGTTTATGGTCCCAACACAGCCACAACTTAGAAGCAATTATTCCACTCATTCCATGTCTACAAAAGGAATTTTTGTGGTGAGCACAAGCAAGCCAGCTAAACAAAGGCATGTCTTTCAACAAACCTCAAGCAAGCCAAACCATTACAACAGACTCCTCAGATCATGGATGGGGGGCACACATGGAGGGCAGATGCATTCAAGGGCAATGGGCACCCCGGGAATTGCATCTGCACATCAATCAAAAAGAGATGTTGGCAGTGATTCATGCAATTGAGGCCTTCGGAAAATTTCTTCAGCAAGGTCATCTGCTAATAAAGACAGACACCACCACTGTTATGTGGTACATAAACAAACAGGGAGGCACCCATTCTTACCCCCTCTGCAGACTAACAATGACTCTTTGGGAAAAGTCCCTGAAACTGAACATACAGTTGCAATCCCAGTTTGTTCCAGGCAAGGACAATGTTCTGGCGGACAGTCTAAGCAGAAACATTATGGACCCGCACGAATGTATGTTGCATCCAGACATTTTTTCACAAATAACTCATGCATGGGGAAGGCCGGACATAGATCTCTTTGCCTCACACCTCAATCATCATCTGAAGAAGTTCTGCTCAAGGACACACCATCCTCAAGCCTGGAGAATGGACGCTCTCTCCTTCAGCTGGAATTCTCTAACAATCTATGCATTCCCACCTCTACCATTAATGACCAAGGTGTTACTGAAGATCAAAGCAGAACAACCGAAAGGCATTTTGATAGCTCCAGACTGGCCAAGACAGCACTGCTATCCATTACTAAGGAGCATAACTCGCACCAAGCCGTGGCCCCTGCTTATAACTCAGCACAATTACAGAACTGTTCATCCCAACCTGCGAACATTGCAACTGACAGCTTAGAGGGTTCCATGACTTCTCCCCATATCTCTCTCTCCAAAAGAGTTCAAGAGATCTTCCTGGAAGCACGCAGACCTTCCACCAGAAAAACTTATTCAGCCAAATGGAAGAGATTCAACATCTGGAATGCCAACAAGGGTCAGGATGCATCAGTAAAGAGCATCCCACAGATACTAGAATTACTTGGCAGAAATGCTTCACAATGGCCTTTCATATTCTTCCATAAAAATAGACGCTTCAGCAATTTCAGCAAAATACAACTGTGATCCACCTGTGTTTTCACAGCCTTTGCTAAGACAGTTTCTAAGAGGGATAAAGAATATCAAACCTCCAAGAAAACCACCAGTGCCTGCATGGGACCTCAACTTCATCTTGGAAAAATTAACTCTTCCTCCTTTTGAGCCAGCAGCATCTTCAGAATTACAATTTCTCTCCTGGAAAACAGTTTTCCTGTTGGCAATTACTTCAGCAAGAAGAGTCTCGGAGATACAGGCCCTCATGGCAGTACCTCCATTTCTCATTTTCCATCAGGACAGTCTCTCTTTAAGAACCAATCCTTCATTCATGCCAAAAGTGATATCCAGGGTTTCTCTAAATCAAGCAATTCACCTGCCTACTTTCTTTCCCAATCCTCAAAATAAAGGAGAAAAGCTTCTGCACACTTTGGACATACACAGACAATTGTGCTACTACTTGGACAGAACAAAGGCCAACAGAAAGTCTGACCAACTATTTGTAGCTTACGCTGCTGGAGTACAAGGAAAGGCAATTTCCAAACAAACAATTTCAAAATGGATTGGAGACTGCATCAGATTCTGCTACTCTTTCCATGGGAAAGGTGTGCCAGCCAATATCAGGCCACACTCCACCAGAGCTACAGCCACCTCCATAGCCTTTCTAAGAGGGGTGGCTACAAAGGACATTCTAGAAGCTGCTACATGGAGCTCCATGCATACATTTTCCAAACATTACAACCTGCCTTTATATTCCAGATCCCGAGCAGGCTTTGCTTCTGCAGTCCTGCAGGGCATTTTAGCTACACCATCCTTATCTTAGATCCTACCACCCCCAGCTTGGCTATGGTATTCAACCCATATGTCAGGACTGCAGTTGCATTCTTGAAGGACATAGTACAGTTTTGTACCTACCATAAATGTAGATGTCCGATAGATATGCAACTGCAGTCAGGTTTTCCCTCCCTTCTACCCCTCTGTAATTCTCTTTTTTGGGTCCACTCCCCCTTTTTCAAATTAGCTGGGGATATCTGTTATGGTGTATCTGTTTATTACTGTTGTGTATGTCTGGAATTTTTATCCATTCTCTAAATTTAGCCTTTCTTGGAGGGCACCTGGCATCTGGGGCAAGAAACACTGAAGAAGATGGCATCGGCTGATGCTTTTATACCCCAGCCGCTCTGATGGGGAAGAGGCGACCTCAGCCGACGCCGGACCCAGACTTTGGAATCCGGCCAACCGAAGGGCTGCCTGAGGCAGGACAACCCATATGTCAGGACTGCAGTTGCATATCTATCGGACATCTACATTTATGGTAGATACAAAACTGTACTTTCTCTAGCTATGCCTCCTTCTGCCCAGACTATAGGTAGTACCACCAACCACCCTTATCAGCTACTCTCAGGCCCTTACAAAGGGTGAACTAAAAAACAGAAACAAACTATTATAACTGAAGTAAATAATGGCAATAAACAGGAAACTGCTGAACCAAACCACAATTTTATTAAGCACTTTGCATCTGAGATGCTATTCAGACTTCAGATATGAAACACAGTACAAACCCTCATTTAAATAACCCTCCCAAAAGTCACGATTGATCTTCTTTATAAATAAAAGTTATATATCATGCAGTTAACAGCATTCAATATGTGACAAATGTACATGAAAATGAAACATTAATTTATGCCATTTACAAAAAAATGAAAGAATATTTTAAAATGAATAAATACTAAAAATAAGAAATAAAATAAACAATGTGTTTTGTCTAAAAAACACATTCTGTCTCATCTTTCTAAACTTTTTAACTTTAATATGCAAGTTATGGAGCACATGTCATTTAGCCCTTGAAAAATATGAGCATTAAGGTGTAGCTGCAAACAAAGTTCAAGTCTATCCAGCTTTAAATCATGAGGTCAACCTCTTGGATTAAAGTCTACTTGATCTATGACTCTAAATTTAAATAGGTGGTCAGGGTTGTCCATAATATGCTTGACTATTGCGTTATCTAACTTTTTCTTGGAAATGCTATACAAGTGCTCGTGTATCTGTTCTTTTAATTTCCGCTCGGTTTTTCCAATATAAAAACCTGCACAGCACTGACATTTGACTAAGTAAGCAACCATCTTAGAATTAAAGTTGTACTCCTTGGTTGTGTTAAATTTCACATCGTTAACCATAAAAGGTTTGCTTATGTCAGTGTACTTACAATAAGCACAAGTTTGACACTTAAACATTCCAGAATTTCTCACCCATGCTGTCAGTTTAGATTCAAACATGTTCTTTGTTATAACCCCTTCAAAGCACAAACCTTGGTTGTTCATGTGCTTTATTTCTGATGTTAAGGTCATCCATTAGGAACCTCCAATTTTTTGTTATTCTGTATTTCAAACAGTTGGCGCCCACTGAATAAGGGGTAAGAAACCTTACACTTAAGTTTGCACCTGTACTATTACCGTCATTCAGAATTCCTGAATGCTCTTCTGTGGGGTGGGTGGCAACAACCACATGTTCTCCTGTGTTGTTAAAATAGGTTTATATTGGCCAATAGACCTTTTGTGGGACACTTCTTGAATTGAGCTATCCAATAGATCCATGGGATACCCCCGTCTATTGAGCATATTCTTCATGACTGTTATTTCTTCGACAAAATCCACTTCTAACGTAGCCGTTCTCGCATTAAGTAGTTGTCCTTTGACAACCAAACGTTTCTGGTGTAATGGATGCGAGCTTGAGTAATGCAAGAAGCTATTTGAATAGGTAGTTTTCCTATGTATCTTGGCTAGATATCTCTTGCGGGAAAGATCTTTCCTTAATTCCTCATCTAAATAGGACATTTTAACAGTTTGAAAGGTGTATGTGAATACTAAGAAAGAAGTCCCATTCAAATATGTTATTAAATCCTTTGCTATCATTTTGTCTCCATTCAGTATAATAAATGCATCATGCAAATAGCAGGTATAGTAGTAGATTCTGTCAGAAAACTCATTATTCTTAAATAGGAATTTGTGTTCCCAGTGTGCCATCACAAGGTTAGCAAAGCTGCCCCCCACAAGAGGAGCCCATTGCTACCCCATTTTTTTTGCAAAAAGTATTCACCCTCATAGACGATAGTTATTTGTAAGGATGATGTCTAATAATTCAGTGATTAAATAAATATCTGAATCAGTAGCTCCCTTTCTTTTTAACAAAACTGAGACCTGTTCTAGTCCCTAACATCTGTTGTTAAGTTGTAATCAGGTTTGAAATACAAATCATTGATATTCTGTAAGAAGGTCCAAGAGTCCTTACATATATATTTTTCAGCTGTTAAATGTTTTTAAGCATATTATCTACAAGTTTAGAAAAGGCATACGTAATAGAATCCCTGCCATCGACTATAGGCCTCAGAGTTGGATTATTCAAATCCTAATGAATTTTCTGCCAGAATCTGCTACTATACCCACTATTTTGATGATGCATTTTGGGAAGATTGGGTGAAGATGGGTGAAGGCTGCCAGCCTAGCCAGATAGAATTTTGGAGATAATTCTGTCATCTGTAAATATTAATGTAAACCCCAGGCTTGTTGTCTTAAATGGTAAAAATAGTGTTACATGTGGAACTGGAAAATAATGTAACAACAGTGCACTCTACTGACCAAGTAAAGCATGTTGCGACCCTTTGATGTTAAAACTCGGAGTCAGTAAGTCTAGAGTGAAGCATCCTGCCTATTGTTTTAAGGCCAGAGTTAATGTCCAGAATTTGCATGCATAAATGTCCTTTATTGCTGTGGTTTCTGCCCAGAGGTAAATAATGTAAATGTAGATGTTAAGTTGTCTATCTCGCCTTCATTCTTGCTGGATGGGTTCGGAGCCGACCTCGGCTCCGACTCGGCCACTCTAAAAGCTCGAGAGTTGGTTCCACCGGCTCGAGGCTCCCCTTATATCCCACAATGCTAGGCGAGAGTTACCTCAGATCTCGTTTGCCGCTACAGCATCGAGGTGTTGGTTTTTCTACCGGCTTGTTGGTAAGTGTAATTTTGGTAAAATTAGATCACTTAAAACCCTATATTTTTGAGTTTAAATATATTTCCCTTAGTGTAGTGGTTTTTCTACTCCGGTTTTCCGGAAAATCCCAATTTTTTTCCCAAGAACTTTTAAAGTTCTCTCTCGGGCCTTCTGGCCTTTCTCCATCCCCTAGTTGTGTGTGTGTGTTACTCTTGGTAAACTTTAGTTAATTGTTTATTTTTGAGTTTTAAAAGTAGATTAGTGTAATCAGTGTGTCTGTTGAGTGTGTGTGATTACACTTTTGTTTAGGATGTCTAAAGACACAAAGGTCTCAGGCTTCAAGAAGTGTGATGCGTGCTGTCAGAAAATGTCTCTGACAGACGGTCACACTTCTTGTGTCTATTGCCTGGGGCCTTTGCACCTGCAGGACTCCTGTGCTGTATGCCACGGCTTCAGCCCCAGGGTCCTGCAGGAAAGAAAAAATAAGTTGATCCTGAGGGGTCTTCTTAAGCCGGAGGATTCCCTTTCTGTCTCTGGGAAGCCCTCTAAGGCTTCTAGGTCCTCGGCTCCAGCAACTGAGCCGAGACCTAAGGCTTCTAAACCTCCGCCTACATCGGCTCCGGCTGGAGCCGATGAGTCTCAGTCCACAGTTTCTGTGGTTCCCGTGTCGGCTCCGTCCAGATCTTCGGAACCGACATCGAGGAAGAGGTCCAGGTCACCGTCCCTTGGCTCCGTTCATTCGGCTCCAGGATCTCCCCTGCTGTCTGAACGGAGCCATAAATCTCATTCCTCTAGGTCATCGAGGCTATCGGATCATGACCTTCAGAGGGTAGTGAGTCGACTTCTTAAGTCCGAGGCACTAGCCCAGATGCTTCAGAGCCCGACTCATCAGTCAATGCCTGCCCTTGTCCATCAATATATTCCTCCTCCGATTCCGTTGAGCTCGGAGCCGGGTCGTGTCGGAACCGAGACTGTGGTAGCGTCGGAGCCGATACAATTGTCTTCGGCTCCATCGCCGGCTCCGATTTCTTCCTTGGAAGAATCTCGGCGCCGACTTCATCGTCGGCTCCGAGGGTGAGTGGCATCGGACCCTTGTCCGACCCGCTCTTCCTCTCGGAGCTTGGCGCTGGTGAGTTCGGCTCCGACATCGGCCTCGAGCCATCACTGTCGGTGCCGAGGGGGTTCTCAGCTTCTCGGAGCGGGGACCTCTGGCTTTGCCTGACAGGGGTGCTTCGAGGTCATGCGGAGTGTGTTAGAGCCTGGCTCTACTCCACAGTCGGCGCCGTCCGCTCCTCCCTCTCGGTGCCTCAGGTCAAGTCGACTCACTCCCTCATCCCGGACCGCAGAGAGCCAGCTCCTCAGGAACCCCTGTGGGGATCTCATCCTCTTCCGAGGCCTCTCCTGATTTGGCAGAAGAGCCCCTCGGAAGAGGAAGTGTAAGAGGAAACACATTGACTCACCTGAGTCAATCACATCTGATACAGATTTAGATGATTCGAGGGTTCCCCATTCCCCTTCTGAAGATGTCTCTTTGCAGACATTCTAGAGATCCTGAAGCAGAGGGAAATTGGCCAGCCCTTAACCCTTCGGAGGATGAATCTGTATATCTTGAGGCGTTGGCTCTCGCCCTTCCACCTCCTGGGTGTCCCCCTTGACCCCCTCATGCAGGTGGTTGCTAAAAGGCATGGACGGCTCCTGATTCAGTAGATCCCACTCCCAGGAGACCCTCCAAATTCATAACGGCACCAGCAGACAAGCAGTTCTTGACAAAAGGAGTTTCTGTGGATGCTATGGTGGTAGCTGCTGCCACTAAGAAGGAACTAGCTGATCCTTCAGTACCTGTCCATCCACCTAACAAGGAATCTAGGTCCATGGACAGGTACGGGAAGCGGATGTTTTCATCAGCGACATTTACTATGCGTTCGCTGAACTACCTGTGCCATTTCACTCGTCTTCAAAGAGACTTGATTAAAGAAGCGAGTGACATGTTGAAGGATCCTACAGCTGTGGGTTTTCAAGATAAAATGAACACTCAGCTGGCTACCCTTAACTCCATAGCCAACTCCTCCATGCGCCTCCTTTCTTATGCGGCTGATGGAGTGAGTAGGGCCGCAGGGACAGGTGTGGCCTTATGTAGGCATGCCTGGATGCGGCTATGCAATTTTGCAGACCCCTTCAAGACGTCTTTCACTAACTCCCCGTTTGATGGATCATCTCTTTGGTCCTCAAGTGAAAGAAACCTTGACTAGGTGCGAGACTGATGGCAAGACTCTTTCTGCCGTCGGAGTCCATTTTTCTACTCCTTCTAGGCCTTACCCCAAAGGCCAGAAAAGTGGGAAAATGTGGTTCCGTAAACAAAATCAAGGGACTTCGCCTGACGCACAAAAGTCGTTACCCGCCAGAGGCAGAGGCGGAATAACAATGGTAGACGCCGCCTCGAGGCAGGGGGGCTCCGCAGAACCAGGGCAATCGAGAAGCCTTCTCTGATAAGCCTTCTCTGATAAGCCCTTTCAGCATCCCTGAGGTGTTGCCCGGCTGCCCACCTTCGGAGGCAGTCGGGGGAAGGTTGTCACTGTACCCAAAAGCCTGGCTATCCCTGACTCAAGACAAATGGGTACAGTCTATCATTTCAGAAGGCTATTCTATCCCCTTTCTTCGCATTCCGAAACAATCAAAAAAATCCCTTCCAGATGTTCCACCCGCGCAAAGGGATCTAGCGGTTTTGGAAATTTCAAAACTGCTTGCAAAAAGAGCAATTCAGCCAGTTCCAGCAGACCAGCAAGGATCCGGAATCTACTCAAGGTTCTTTTTAGTTCCAAAGAAAACAGGGGACTGGAGACCAATTTTGGATCTCAGTATCTTGAACAGATCAGTCAAGAAAACAAGATTTCGGATGGTCACGCTGCAGTCCATCCTTCCCTATTGGGAAAAGGAAACTGGATGTGCTCTATAGACCTTCAGGATGCGTACTATCACATAAAATGAACAGACGCTCCAGAAGATTCCTCCGCTTCAGGCTGGGAACCAGTCATTTTCAATTCAGGGCCCTGCCCTTTGGTCTCACCACTGCCCCCCGGGTGTTTACCAAATGCATGGCAGTGGTAGCTTCTCACCTGAGACGACAAGGATTCCAGGTGTTTCCATATTTGGACGACTGGCTCCTCACAGCCCCCACCAAGCATCTCCTTCTGATGGCCAGGGATTACACTTTTCGCATTTGTCAAAAGTTAGGCATTTCAATAAATTGCGAAAAGTCTGTTTTGTCGCCTTGTCGTACTATTACCTTCATAGGCGCAAATCTAGACACAGTAAACATGTCTGCGAGGCTAACAGATCAGAGAATAACAGACATACACAGACTGGTCTCACTCCTTTTCAGCAACAACAGAATCAAAGCCAGGTTAGTTCTGAAAGTGTTGGGAATTATGGCGGCTGCCATACCTCTGCTTCCATTAGCCAGATTCCACATGAGAATCCTTCAATGGATGCTCTTTACACAATGGTCATACCAGCAACTTCCAATGTCCCACACCATTATGATCACGCAGACGTGCAGAAATCATCTCATGTGGTGGATGTCTTCCCCTCAGCTCTGGTTGGGAAGACCATTTGTTCCCCCCCTTCCGGTTGCTACTTTGACAACGGACGCCTCCCTGATCGGGTGGGGGGGGCATTATCAGGGCAGGACGGTCCAGGGCACATGGCAACCAGACGAATGCCACTTGCACATAAATGTTCTGGAGATGAGAGCAGTGCTTTTAGCGTTGCAAGCCCTTCAAGACTCTCTCCCATTGGGAACGATTGCAATCCAGACAGACAATATGTCTGTAGTGTGGTACATCAACAAACAAGGCGGAACCAGGTCCTACCCCCTGTGTCGAGAAGCACTCAGATTGTGGCAATGGGCGATTTCTTCTCAGCGTTTTCTGATAGCAACGCACATCCCCGGGAAGTCCAATCAAATAGCGGACAAATTGAGCAGAGCTATCCTCATGCCTCACGAGTGGTCTCTGAAAGACTCTGTTGTGAGAGAGATTTTTCTCAAGTGGGGTCAGCCTTGCTGCGATCTTTTTGCTACTCTCCAAAACAGCAAGTGCAGACATTATTTCACTCTATTCCCTTTACCAGGCCAACCCAGCAGAGACGCTCTAGTCCAAGTTTGGCCCCGGGGACTTCTGTATGCATTTCCTCCCTTCCCACTAATCTCTCAGGTGATACAGAAAGCTATCGCTCAGAAGGCCTCGTTGATCCTCATTGCTCCTTACTGGCCTCGACAGGTGTGGTTCCCCTTTCTACATCAATTTCTACTGGAGCGACCTTGGCATCTGGACCTAGTTCCAGACCTTTTGATCCATCAATCGGGTCAGTTACATCGCTCCCTCCCCTCTCTGAACCTCACTGCTTGGTTTCTCCAGTTCCAACATTAGCCAGGCTTCCTCAATTATCTCACTCTGTTCGAGATATTTTGATAGCTTCCCATAAATCTTCCACTAGG
This sequence comes from Protopterus annectens, assembly GCF_019279795.1. Lineage (NCBI taxonomy): Eukaryota > Metazoa > Chordata > Ceratodontiformes > Protopteridae > Protopterus > Protopterus annectens. The sequence goes on along the minus strand of NC_056745.1, from coordinate 769,659,891 downwards.
AAGATTTATTTGAGTAAGTGGAAACGTTTTACATATTGGGCTCAAGGAAGGGACATAGATCCTTTCACTGCTTCCATCCAAATAGTCCTTGAATTTCTAGCTGAACTCTTCCATGCAGGTTCATCCCCTTCTACTCTTAAAGTTCAATTGGCAGCTATCTCTAACTTTCATGTAGGTATTTCTGAATCTGCCTTAATGTCCCACAAGCTTTGCAAAGCCTTTTTGAAAGGAGTTTTTCTTCTCAGACCTCCTATAAGAAATCCTCCTTCTCCTTGGGACCTAAATTTAGTTCTTACTTCTTTGATTCCCCCCCCCCCCTTTCGAACCTGCAGCCTCCTGTTCTTTAAAATTGCTATCATGGAAGACTCTCTTTCTGGTAGCTATTACTTCAGCTAGAAGAGTCTCAGAACTTCATGCACTCAGCTGTCGTCCTCCTTATCTATTGTTCCATAAGGACAGGGTATCTTTACGAACCAACCCGTCCTTTTTGCCTAAGGTAGTTTCGACGTCTAACCTAAATCAAAGCATTGACCTCCCTGTCTTTTTTCCAGAATATTCCAATAGGTCTGAACAAAAATTACACTGGCTAGATGTTCATCGTCAGTTGAGGTACTATTTGGATAGAACAAAACAATTCAGAAAATCTGACCAGCTGTTTGTCTCCTATGCAGAAAGCAGAAAAGGACTTTCAGTTTCAAAGGTATCATTATCTAGATGGCTTACATCTCTGATTACCCTTGTTTATGAGATTAGACACCAAAAGCTGCCTAATAAACCTAAGGCCCATTCTACCAGAGCTTTGGCTACTTCTTTAGCCTTCCAAGACAGACTGCCTATTGACACCATTTGTGCAGCGGCTACTTGGGCTACTCCTCACACTTTCATTTCTCATTATAAGTTGGATTTAGCTTCTAGGCATAGAGCTAACTTTGGTTCCACTGTTCTCAGGAGTCTGTTCCGTTAGGCCACCCGGACAAGGTGCTAGGGACGCGGTCCCATCCAGCAAGAATGAAGGTAGATAGACAACTTAACATATAGAAGTTATGTTCTTACCATAACGTTCCATGTTAGTTGTCTTCTTCTCCTTCTTCTTGGCCCCACCCTCCTTCCCCCTGGCCTGGACAGACCTAGAGGAGTTGTGATTGTGACCTCTCTTTCTACCACCTCTTTCTTAGGCATATGCTGCTTGCATATTTCCTGAATCAGGATGTAGGTCACCTTTCTTTCTCCCTGTTGTTAGAGGTGGACCCTTTTAGAGTTGTTCTATTACTATTATAAGCTGGGGTTAGCTTACAAACGAGATCTGAGGTAACTCTCGCCTAGCATTGTGGGATATAAGGGGAGCCTCGAGCCGGTGGAACCAACTCTCGAGCTTTTAGAGTGGCCGAGTCGGAGCCGAGGTCGGCTCCGAACCCATCCAGCAAGAAGAAGGCGAGAAGAAGACAACTAACATGGAACGTTATGGTAAGAACATAACTTCTATTTTCTGTTGGCCTTGGAACCCAGGGAAGTGTGAAGGATGATGTAATGTGAATCAGGAATGTGATTTTAAAAACAGAGAGAATCAGAGAGCATTAAGCATTTTTTTCGTGACCATCCAACTCACCAGCACTGTCTTGCTCTATATGTAAGTTTATCTTAGACTTGTGTTTTCTCTTAGAAATAGCTAGAAACTAGAAAGAGTAGACTAAGTGTTTTTCTGTGATGTCAGAACTGTACTACTGAATTATTTAAGTATTTCTCTGTGATCTCTGAACTCTTGACTAGCACTGTGTAGTAAAAAGTATTGTCTTGGGCTTTGACTATTTATTATTAAATATTTTTAAATCCTTTCAACTATGGCTGTTTTTGTAGAGATAATTTAAACTCTTTAGAGTACTTGCATGCCTTTGGTAAAATTGTACAAAGCCACTCTAATAGCTTTAACACTGGGCTATACTACCAATTGGATAATAATATTGCACAGTAATAATTTGGCACCCTTTTAAGGGCCTTTGAGTAGCTGATAAATATCAGTGGGTGATGGCAGCTGGTACTGCCGTATAGTCTGGGGGAAAAAGGGGCACACAGCTGGAGAACCTGTGCCAGCCTTCCCCAGGAGTGTCTGTGTGGTTGTATGAACTCTTCTCAAAGTGTGTGTGTGTGTGTGTGTGTGTGTGTGTGTGTGTGTGTGTGTGTGTGTGTGTGTGTGTGTGTGTGTGTTTGTCACCTACTTGGGCAGGGACACGAAGCACTGGTTGGACAGAGAGGGTGCTGGAGGTTTTAGCTTGCCCATTAGGCTGAGATCTGGACCCTATAGCTGTGCCAGTGGGGAATCTTATTGGGGACCTGGAGAGCAAGGGAGCAACTGACCCCGGACTGACTGTGATCTCTGTGAGCTGTTAAGGGAAATTGTACTTTACTGTGTTTATTTGTTATACTATCCTCCTGTATGAGATGCCCCACACTAGTGTTAGTGGTGAGGATTGAGGCTCCTTGATTGCTGGCCCAGGGCATGGGCATCAGACATTTATTATATTGAATGGAGACAAAATGATAGCAATGGATTTAATAACATATTTGAATGGGACAACTTCTTTCGTAATATTCACATAGGGTCTATATCACGTTGTTGAACTCTTAAAAGTTCGAACGTCATATGGTCGACACCATATGATCGAACTTTTAAAAGTTTGAACGTTTCAGCGGAGATCTTCGTACTGTGCCTAATGAGAAGATTTCCTTTTTCTGCACTGTAGTACGATTTCAGAGTTGGTATATTTAAAGAGTGGAGGGTGTGGGGGTGCAGGGGGACTTGCCCCCCTGCTTGAACCGTTCAGGTAGGTTTTTTCCTTTGGTTTACTTTTTTGTATTACATTTCCGAACTTTTAAAAGTTCGATCATATGGTGTCGACCATATGACGTTCAAACTTTTAAAAGTTTGATTATGTAATATAGACGCTTCACATACACCTTTCAAACTGTTAAAATTTCCTATTTAGATGTGGAATTAAGGAAAGGTCTTTCCTGTAAGAGATATCTAGCTAAGCTGTATAGGAGAAATACCTATTAAAATAGTTTCTTGCATTGCTAATGCTCGCATCCATTACGCCAGAAACGTTCGAGCAACTAGTTAGAGCTATGAGAATGGTTACGGTAGAAGTGGATTTTGTCATAGAAATAACACTCATGAAGAAAATGTTCATTAGATGGAGGTATCCCATGGATCTATTGAATAGCTCAATTCAAGAAGTGTCCCACAAAAGGTCTATTGGCCAGTATAAACCTATTTTAACAAACATAGGAGAACATGTGGTTGTTGCCACCCACCCCACAGAAGAGCATTCAGGAATTCTGAATGATGGTAATAGTACAGGTACAAATTTTAGTGCAAGGTTTATTACCCCTTATTCAGTGGATGCCAACTGTTTGAAATATATAATAACAAAAAATTGGGGGTTCCTAATTGATGACCCTAACATCAGAAATAAAGTAGATGAACAACCAAGGTTTGTGTTTAGAAGGGGTTATAATAGAAAGAACATGTTTGAATCTAGATTGACACCATGGGTGAGAAATTCTGGAATGTTTAAGTGCGAAACTTATGCTTACTGTAAGTACATTGACATAAGCAAAGCCTTTATGGTTAACAATGTGAAATGAAACACAACCAAGAAGTACAACTGCAATTCTAAGATGGTTGTTTACTTAGCCAAATGTCAGTGCTGTGCTGGATTTTGTATTGGAAAACTGAGCGGAAATTAAAAGAATGGATATATGAGCACTTGTATAGTATTTTCAGGAAAAGGTTAGATAATGCATTAGCCAAACATATTATGGACAATGCCGCAGTGGTACGGCAGTAGCGTTGTTACCTCACAGCAAGAGGTTCTCCCGTTCGATTCTCAGCTGAGCTTGGGAGTGCCTTCTGTGTGGAGTCTGCATGTCCTCCCCACGGTTGGGTAGCGTTCGAAAGACATGCATGCGTAAATGGGTGTGCCTTCGTTGAAGGTTGGGCGTTGAGCTGGCACCTTGGTGTTTTGTAAAAGTCTACTGCCAATCATTAGCAGACAGGAATTCTGCTGTGGCGACACCTTACCGGGAAAAGCCGAAAGACAAACAGCAACAACATTATGGACAATCCTGACCACCTGTTTAAATTTAGAGTCATAGCTCAAGTAGACCTTAATCCAAGAGGTGGAACTCACAATTTAAAGCTGGATAGAATTGAACTTTGTTGGCAGCTACACCTTAATGCCCATAGTTTTCCAGGACTAAATGACATGTGCTCCATAACTTGCATATTAAAGTTAAAAAGTTTAGAAAGATGAGATATAATGTGTTTTTTAGACAAAACACATATTGTTTATTTTATTTCTTATTTTTTAATATTTATTCATTTTAAGATATTTCATTTTTTTTGTAAATGGTATACATTAATAGGTTTAATTTTTATGTATATCTGTCATATATTGTATGGTTTTAACTGCATGGTATATACATTTTATTTATAAAGGAGGTTAATCATATGACTTTTAGGAGGGTTATTTAAATGAGGGTTTGTGCTTCGTTTCATATCTGATGAAGTCTGAGTAGTATTCCGCTTAATGAAATTGTGGTTTGGTTCAGCAGTTCCCCGTTTATTGTCTTAAAAAGGGTGACCACTTCTACTGTGTAATATTACTATTATCCAAATGGTAAGTGTGTCCAAGACTTTGAGGCTATTTGAATGGCCTGTGCAGTGCTACCAAATACATGTAAGTACTCTTAAGATAAATATCTCTAAACAAAACCAACCATAATTAAAAGGTTTAATTATATTTAATAATAGTAACAGAACAAGACAATACTCAATAACCTAATACAGTGACAACAGAGTTCAGAATCACAGGAAATACTTTAAAACAACATTGCAGGACAGACTCACATAAATACAGAAAATATGTAGAATGATATTACTATTTTCCTATCTATCTGTAAGAGAGAGAGACTATGATCTCAGTCTTGTTTACAGAGTAAGACAAATACAAATGAGAAGTGCTGAAGATGGATGTGTTCAGATCCACAGACAAATACAAAATGCAATGACTTTCTCCCTGAGATAGTTCTTAGTAACACACATTACTGCTGGGTTAGCTAGATAACACCACTATTTTACACCTGCATCTAGTTCCCAGGCTAAATAGTTACCAACAGAATTTAACATTTCTCTATAAAAAAAATACTTCTCTTTTAGAAGCTGACACTTATCTCTTAGAAGCTTGCCTAAAACTGGAAGTCGTAAAGCAATTAACACTTTTACATTTTAAACCTAGCAATTATTTCCATCTTGACAATAGAAAGAAACTCTAGCTGTAGACATTCTGTCTTCTAGCTGAGCTAAACACCATCATAAAAATCTTCAATTGTCAACTTTTTTTCTTAGAGTTTTCTAAGTTAACTGTGTATATTCCAACTTCTACCATAAAAACATATATTTGATTTGCATAGGCATATAGGCCATATACATTTCTGCTCTTTTCAGCAGGGCGCACTGTGGTTACATTTCTGAAGCTTAGCACATAACATACTGTTTAACACACATAACATATAGTTTTCTTACATTTGTAAGTCAAGCCTGTGGATCATATTAATATTTACAATGACATACATTTATTTACAAAATTCTAGCTAGTTGGGCTGGCAACGTTCACAATTTGCTTAAGTCCCTTCAGGATAAGGGGAAGGCTTTACAGGAATTCAAACATATATATATATTTTCTCCTGTTCCCAAATTTCACAGAAACTACCTCAATAAGCCAGCCTTTACTCACAGGCAATCTTGTCCTCCTCCTAAGGTCAAAAAGAGTGGCAAGCAGGCTCCTCCTGCTAAGGCTGCTCAGACTTTAGGGAATGAAGTCTTCCTTTCCAGATAAACCAGGTGCTGTGTATCATTTTCTTCCCAACCACTTTCTTTCTGTTTGCCTCTCTCTCCCTCTCTTCTTGTTTGGCTGCAGATTACTCAGGGTTCCTGGGTTCTTTCCATTATTTGCCAGGGATATTTCATGGTGTGGACGTCTTTTTCCCCCCTTTTATGGGCATTTGTCATCCTCATCTGGAACAACTCTCCTTTTTCCCAGAAGTGCTTCGGGACCTTTTGACTCAGGGTACTGTTCATGAGGTGCATTTGTCCCAAAGTGGGAGGGAGTTTGATTCCAGGATTTTTCTAGTACCCAGAAAAGAGGGTACTTGGAGGCTGATTCTAGACCTCTCTCATATAAACACTTTTCTGAAGGTGCTCACTTTTCGAAAGCTGTCCTTTCAGACATTGTTTCCCTTTTTGCTTCCTCAGGCTTATATAGTGTCTCTGGATCCTCATGTATGCTTATCTCCATATTCTGATCCCTCCCCTTTTTAGGAAGTCTTTGCATTTCTCTGTTGCTTCCTGGCATTTTGAGTTCTGTGCTTTGCCATTTGGCCTTTCTCCTGCCCCAAAAGGTATTCACCAAATGCCTCGCTCCTGTGATTGCTTTTTGCAGGCTTCAGGGGATCCAAGTATTTCTTTACTTGGATGACCTCCTGTTTCAGGCCTCCTCTCCAGAGATCTTGATACAAAATGTTCATTGCCATTTCTCTTCTTTAGAGCCTGGGGTTCACAATAAATGTCAAAAAGTCTTCTCTGACTCTTTCTCAGGATCATGTTTTTTTTGTGTTGCAGGATTCAGACTGTGCCTATGTGGCATTCCTTCCTCCTCCCAAGGCGTTGCCTGTCATTGCTTTCTTTTAAGCTCTTTTGCCTTTGGCCTGCTTTACACCAAGGGAGTTTGAGAGCTCTGGGATTCATTGCATCCACCAGCCCTATGCTCCCTCTGGTCAAACTCCACATGCGAAAGTTTCATTGGTTCCTGAAATCAGTTTGGGTTCAACATGCACATCCTCTAGAATTTGTAGTTCCCCTTCTACCTTGTCTCAAGAGGGAACTTCACTGGTGGATCCAGCAGTTGTCTCTAAATCCAGGGCTCCCTTTCCATCTCTGTCTTACCTCTCAGGACCTGTTCACCGATGCTTCAGACGTGGGATGGGGAACAGCTTTTGGCTCCTTAACGATGCAGGGGGTCTGGTCTCCTCTTCAACAGAAGGAGCACATCAGTGTTAAAGAGATGAGAGTTCTTCTGCTGGCTATTCAGGCTTTTCATCCTCTTTTTTTCCCCCTGGGATCTCTCAAGGTATGTACAAGACAATACCACAGTGATGTGGTATGTAAACAAATGGGGGGGAACAAGATCTTATCTTATTTGCCAGTTGGCACTTTTGGTATGGGATCTTGCTGTCCAATATCCAGTCACTCCCCAGACAGTTTGCTTTCCCTCAGGCCAAAGCATTGTAGCAGACACTTTGAGCAGGTCCTTAACTCAATTCCATGAATGGATGCTTCACGGGATGTGTTTCTGGACATTGTCCACCAGTGGCGTACTCCTCAAGTAGATCTTTTTGCCTCTTCTCTGTACAAACAACATCATCTACTTTGTGCCAGAGTCCCAGGTCCTCTGGTGTGAAAGGTGGGAGCCCTACCTTTTTCTTGGAGGGGGATGTTACTTTGTTTTCCCTCCCCTTTCCCTCAATCCAAAAGTCCTGTTCAGAATTCAGCAGAACGCTCCCAAAACCTTGTCTCAGACAAAAAGGAGTCTCCTACGGCATTGGTTCTCTCTTCTTTTGTATTTAGTCAAGTTACCTCACAGGGTGGACCTACTCACAGAAGACTAGGAATCACTCATCCATCTCCAGCTGTCCACTCTTACTTAATCTGTGGGTGATAGGATTTTAATTCCACATAGACACCTTTTTGATTCCACATAGACACCTTTTTTCTGAGGACATGCTTAGGATCCTGCAGGAGGCCAGGAAACCTAATATTAGGAAATCCTACTTATCCATATGGAAGAGGTTTTCTGTTTGGTGTCCGTCTTGTAGCCTGGATCCATTTTCTGTGGATGTTCCTTTGGTGCTTTCTTATTTGTGAAAATTGGTCAGTACTGGGTTGGTTTATTTTTCTGTTAAGGCCCACTTATAAACTATCTCTGCTTCTATGCCTTTATCTCCTCCTTTAATTTCTAGATTTGAAGCTAAACAATTCTTTAAAAGCATCCTTCATATTAGGCTTCCCAGGTAGCCTGTTCCTCCTCCCTGGGATCTTAATTTTGTTTTGGAAAAAGTGACTCAGGCTCTTTTTTTTAGCCTGCTGTTTGAGCTTCCTTGCAGTATTGCTTTTGGAAAACTGTACTTTTGTTTGTCCCTTACTTCTGCAGATGGGTGACTGAGCTTCAAGCCATTGTGGCTTGCCCTCCTTTTTTTGGTGTTTCGTAAAGGCAGCGTGTCCTTGTATACTAATCTTGTTCATTTATGCACTTTTTTCCCATCTCCGCAATCTGCCAGTGAGAGGGTGATACACACATTGGATGTACATAAACAGCTCATATATTATTTGGATAAGACTAAAACTATTAGAAAATCTGATCAGCTGTTTTTTTTTAAGCCTAGGTCCCTAGGATTGGCTCTTTCAAAACTATTTCTACTTGGATCTCTAAAGCTATTTACTTTTGTTATTCTTTTCATGGCAAGAGCCTTCATTTCATTCTGCTAGAACTGTGTCTTCTTCTGGTGCTTTTTTCCAGGGTTTGGATACTAACCCTATTCTTGAGGCAGCTACCTGGCCTTTGTGTATACTTTTGCTAAGCACTACAAGTTGGATGGAATCTCCAGAACTAGTGCTGGTTTTACTAGGGCCATACTTCATGGTTCCCTAGAGAGCTCTGCTGGTCCTTTCTTCTCCCAGGTTTCTTACTGAGCTTTAGCACTCTCCCATATATAAAGAATACTGCAACAATGATATGGAAGGAGATAGTACAGTTGTAAAATGTGAGTGTTTTACCATCTTCTACCCCCTTGGGCCAAGAGGCCTGTTCATCTACCACACCACAATTTCTTACTTCTCTGATTCCTTTGGTTGCTTCAAAGTCCCTGGATCCATACCTTCTGGGTTTGTTTGGCTTGGATCCGAAGATAGTTAACTGTGAGTGTACTGGCTCTGACATCTTCTGATCTGGATGACTCTTGCAGCCTAAACTTCCTTGTCGGATCCAAGGTGTTGGAGTGGACACCGAAGGTTTTGGAGCTGTCACTGCGACTTGGTGCTTCAGCATGGAATTGCTTTGCTCCAACTTCCTCCTTGTGGAGATTGCGTTCGGGGTAGGAGTAGACAGCAGTTGAGAAGCCTGTCTTCTCTGCGCTGAGGACTTCTTTCTCTCTGGAGCAGTCTGCCTTAGAGGTAGTAAAGAGTGTATTCTCTGTTCTGACAGGACTGACAGATCCAATCCCCTTGGATCTTCAGTCTCATTCCCAGATGTGTCTGTGTCTGGAGCGTCATCATTCTACACCAAAAGAATAGCCAGCTTGAGACTCTTGGACCACAAGCAGAGTTTCACAATCTCTTCAGACTCTTCTCAAGAACACCCGACCAAAGAAGTCCCTAGGAAGCGAAAGTGCAAGAGGAGGCACTTTCATTCTCCACAAGAGTCAGTCACTGAGGATACAGATTTTGACGAAGGTGAAGGGTCCCCACAATCACCTCCGGATGTCATCTCATTTGGCGACATCTTTAAGATTCTTAAGCAGAGAAGTGGTTGGAACCCCAGCAACCCCTCACCAGAGGAATTAGTATTTTTGGATAACTTTGGAGCTGGCCTATCTACATCCTGGGTTACTCCACCCACCAATGAACGCATTGCTTAGCTCTCTCAGCTGGTGTGGAAGGCCTGACTTAGTTGAGCCAAATCCCTAAGAGGCCAGATCAGAGCCTGGCTCCAGCTGTGGGGAAGGAGTTTTGGAATAAGGGGGTGCCCGTGGATGACATGGTCATGGCGGCAGCCACCAAGAAGGAACTTGACGAACAAATGTGCTCTGTTCTTTCCCATAACAGGAAGTCTAGGGTGTTGGACAGGTTTGGAAAGTGTGTCTGTGCTTCAGCGACCTTTGCTCTTAGGTTGCTAAACATTTGGCAAAACCAGGGGTCTAGAGATTCTTTCTCTGATAGACCCCAACAGTGCTTCTGAAAGGAGGCCCCATTGTCCATCTGTGGAGGAAATTGGGTGCTGATTATCCGTGCACCAGACAGTGCACAGATAACAAGAGATACTTGGGTGCAGAGAATTATTTCCAGAGGTTATATAATTCTCTTTTCCCTTCCACCTCCAACTGTATGCAAAATTCTCACACAGTCAGAGGGAAGTAGCAGCACTAGAAATACAAAAGATCCTAGAAAAATTCAAGAGGTGCCACACAAACTCAACAAAATGGTCGTAACATGATGATAACAATAAAAAATAAAAAAAACTACCACCGCCAGCAATAACAACGGAGGCTGAGAATAAAACTCGGACACATTAACTAAATACGAAAGTACTAAAACACTTTTAATGAAAAGGGTCTATATTAAATCATCGAACGCATAGAAAAGTGAATGATGATTTATCGACGCCAGTGTAAGCGAAAGCTTACAAACGCGAACTCTTAGAACAGCGATTTTTTTTTCCAAGGTAAAAAAATCGCTGTTCCAAAAAAAAAAAAAAATACACTTAAAACATAACATAAAGTGGGTGGCTTCACCCCCCCACACCCCCTTCACTTAAATATACCAGCTTTGAGATCGCACTACAGTGATGTAAACAGCAAAGTAACAGATGCGGCCAAGTGATTTCTTTCCCAGGGAAAGAATTTGCTTATATGCCGCTTCATCATTTTGCCTTTTCGTCTTTTCAAGTTTGACCAAGACGCATTTGAAAGAATGCGTCTTCGGTCATCTAATAGGAACCCAATGAAAAGACTAAGCACTTTCGCCCAACTACAAAAATGGGCTTCATCAAGAGGTCCTGCCAGACCAGATAGAATCTAGAACTTGGTCAAGATTCTTTTTAGTGTCAAAGAAAACAGGGGACTGGAGACCAATTTTGGATCTCGGCAACCTGAACAAGCCAGTTCGACATATAAAGTTATAGATGGTCACAGTTCAGTCCATTCTCCCCTTCCTGGGCAGGGATGACTGGATGTGCTTGACAGACCTTCAGGAAAAGTACTATCGCATAAAGATGAACAGACAATCCAGAAGGTACTTACACTTCTGGCTGGGAGAGTCACTACCAGTTCAGAGCACTGACCTTTAGGCTCACCACAGCCCCCAGAGTGTTTACCATATGTTTGGCAATGGGGACAGCTCACTTGAGACTGTAGGGATTCCATGTGTTTCCATATCTAAACAACTGGCTCATTACTGCTGTGACCAGGCATCTGCTAATAAGGCAAGGGATCAGGTACTTCAGACATATTTTCATCTGGGGATAACCATAAATTACGACAAGTCTCAGCTGCAGCCAACTCAAATTAGTGACAGCTTCTTTTCCTCTCTCAAGAGTACAGACTGTCAGATTCCAAGCCAAAAGAACCATTCAAAGTACCAACATTTCAGCCCGGTTGATCCTTTAAGCCTTGGGGTCAATGTCAGCTGCCATAATCTTAGTTCCTCTAGCAAAATTTCAGATGATAATTCTTCAGTGGATGCTAGCAACACAGTGATCTATTCTTTACCAGTGTATGTCACCACATATAAGAATCACTCAAGCATGCAAGAGATATCCCTGGTGGTGAATTAATTTAGATCAAGTTCTGTAAGACCGTCCTTTCATTCTCCTTCTGCCTAAGACCATAGCGGCCACTGGTGCTTCCCAGATTATATCTGATGGGGCATTTTCTGGAGAGAACAGTCCAAGGCACTTGGTCCCCTGAAGAGGCCAACTTGCATATCATTGTCCTAGAGATGACAGTAGTGACTTAAGCATTGCAGGCCTTCCAGGACTCTCCCCTTTAGGGACAGTTGTGATTCAAACAGACAATATGTCAGTGGTTTGCTACGTCAATAAACAAGGTGAGGCCAGATCTTACTCCTTGTGTTGAGAAACATTCAGAGTGTGGCAATGGACGATCTCATGCAATCACTTTCTCATAGTAATGCACATTCTGGGAAAATCCAATGTGATAGCACAAATTGAACAGGTCCATTCTTCTACTTCATGAGTGGTGTCTCAACACGAAAGTGGCAGAAATGATTTTCCGTCAATGGGGCCAGCCTTGCTGCAATCATTTTGCTTCTCTCTTAAACAACAAATGCAGAAGCAACTTTGCCCTAATCCCCCCTCAGGGAGAATCATCGAGGGACGCTTTACTTCACTATTGGCCCAACGGTCTATTTTTTGCTTATATTTTTTCTATTTCTGAAATTCCTGCAGAAAGCCACCTGGTTGAAGAGCAAAGTCATCCTTATTGCATCTTAATGACCTTGTCAGATTTAGTTCTCCTTCCTGTGGCCTCATCTTCTTTGACAACCATGGATTTTGCATTCGATTCCAGATCTTCTGTCACATCCAACAGATATGGTTAGTCTGGATATCTCAAGCCTCATGCTAACAGTGTGGTTTCTCCAATTCCATTCATAGCCAGAAAGCCAATGCTCTCTGTGAAGATGGGTAGAGATG